>NC_089216.1:6397957-6567957 GCF_963930695.1 Labrus bergylta | reverse complement strand
ATGGAGAGTTTGTTGTTGTTTTTGTTTATTGTCCTTCAATAACGCCCTCCAGCTCTTCTTTTTTTTCACCGTCTTTCTTAGCCTGTGCTTTCCTCACTCGACCTCTAGAGGGCAGCAGCGCTCTTTGAATCAGTGCAGCCTCAGATCCTTTTTAAAGTCTCTCAGCTCCCCCCCCCCCCCCCCCCCCCCCCCATGTTAACTGTCCAAACTGTATCCAAAAAGGATGACTGAGTGGGAGAACACAAGGGCCCTTTTTTAATTCTTGAAATAGTTTTGAATTGAGCCTGAAGGATTCACAATTCAAGAGAAAGTTGTTAAATGTATTTGTAATGTCTTTGTTCAACCACAAGGGGGCTCTGCTGACCAGTGACAGTAACGCTCCTCCGGTCTAGAAGCTGTGTTTCTATGTGGGCTCATTCATCATCTTTACTATTTCAACATGTGAAGCTTCATGCAGTTCATGAGTTTTCTTTCCTTTATTTAAAAACCTTTTTTCTTTTTTACTTTCCTGATTACTTCTCCTAACTTCTCTTTTCTGAGTTTCCCAGAGAATCTCAGCGATCATGTGTGAATTTATTACATTAGGATTATAACGAGGAAACTAGACACTAATGGCTCAAAACATGCAAACAGATGATGTGATACATTGATCTCAAAGTGTGAATCACTCTTCGCTTTTAGCTTTGTAGATTAAAATCTTTATTTGTGTGTTGATGTTTTTTCTTCATCGATATATCATAGCCTAACTTTTTTGTTTTGTTTTTTTCTCTGTTGATGCAACCAAACAGGATGTTAGAGGCTCTTTGAAGGTGTGACTGACATTTTTTTCAGATTATTGAAACACAATCTTGCTTCAAAGTGTTTGGGACGGGTTCGATCCGTCTTGGTTGGTTTTATTTTCTTTGTCTTTGTTCTGACTTCATGAAGCCTTCAGAACATAGAACTCAAGTGCCTTTCATTGAACCTGTACTGTTTGTCATTTCACTCGAGCCTGATGTGTTTTTGTTTTTTTTTCTACTGTAGCTCCTGTCACACACGCTGACCCGACACTGCGCTCTTTATTTTAATTCATGCTTTAAAAAAAACATTGTGCCATGATGTGGCTCCTTCCTGTCATCACTCTGATTTCACATTTCAACACGTTCACTTTTGTTTTTTTTTTGTTTCTTTTGACATCCTGTTGGATCCATCAGCCTTAAAGGAGACGACTCTGTGTGTGACTTTCTCTCGGTGTAGTGCAGATTAAATCGATGTTTGCCTGCGTGTAATAAAGGTCAAAGAATGTTTGTTCCTTGTTAGTGTAAAACTGAAGCTTTCTGTAGGTGACAGATTCAGAGTGTAGCTGTTTATTTGTTGATATCTGCTCCCCGTGTGTGTGTGTGTGTGATTTGTTTGTTTTAATGTGAAAAGATGAATAAAAGTTTGTGTTTGACTTTGTGTGTCAGTTGACTTTTTGAACACTAGGTGGCACTGCACACCGCTGCTCCGATTGAACCCTGGTTACAAAATCTCTTTTCATGTGACCCAGTGGAGGTTATGAAAACATTTTCCTTGAAATAATGACATCAGAAATTGAACATGACACTGAAGATGAACTGACAGAGTACAACACCTCATAGATCCTCTCCGCTTACAGAGCAACAACTGATTCCCAAAAGTTTCTGGGAAACGCTTTATTTTGTTCCCAATCCCCCCCCCCACCCTAAAAAAAATACCTCAGCTCCAGAGCTACTTTTATTAATATTCAACAAATAGTTTGAAAACTTTAGAAGACGTTTGTTTCACGTTTAAAGAAGCTGCTCCTCAGTCACCGCTCCTGAAAAAGGTAAAAAGTTTTACTCCAGTTTCTTTATAAGTAGGCGAGAAATATCTGTCAAAAAAATAGAGAGCGTAATAAGATATGTTTCCATTAACATCAGGGCCTCTGATCTTCTGTTTGTGTGCATGATCTTCCATCTTAATGTCTAGATTCCAGTCATGAGAATTAAATGAATAAAATCTTCTGATGATTTCACTCTGGGTTATTTTTCATGAGAGTTTCATCATCTTACTGATTTACTCAAAGTCTGGGAGGAAACTGCTTCTGAAATTGAGCATCGACTCAAAGCTTTTGATTTACTACAAACATGGAAGTATTAAACTCTCTCTATATATACAGTAGTATATAAGCAGGGCAGTTTGATAGTGGAGACCTGTTGACTTGTGAAGCATTACAAATTATTTGTAGAGTAAAGTCAGCTGCAGCGTTTATTAAAATCTGAAGATGTCAAATATAAACACTCCAAACAAACGGCACAAAAATAATGAGTGAGACGTGGCAACAAGTGTGAGTCTAAAACTTTACACACCAGAGTGACAAACAGAAGGAAGCTTTTTCTTCTCTCTCTCTGAAGAGGAGCTTCAGACTTTTTACTGTCACTGAAATACAGACACGCTGTGGTTTACCAGCTGCTGAGACTCCAGCCGTGAAACAGACGTCTCATTATGGAGCATGTAGACGTTAAAGAAGTACGTTTTCACACTCAGCTTTAGTGTGCAGGTACATAAACACAAACAAGGACTCTGACTCTCTGTGTACAAACACTACAGTAATGTCTACAAGCATGAGACGGTGGTGCAGAGGTGAGGAGTGTAAACATGAATGAATGAATAAAACCTTTATTGCCCCTTCAGGGGAATTTTCCTCCCACAGAGAGCATAAAAACACAACACACAAAAGACATCAACAACTTTACAGGACAGCACATAAAAACATGAAACAAAGTCATTAAATAAAATACTTAAAATGAATCTTTAAAGCATCTCATGGTTATATGTGAGGAGGTTAAAAGAAGCACGTTCAGTCATTTTATTATGTAACAGAAGGTTTATTATAAGAGGTATTCTTTTTTAGTATTTACACTGACGCAGAGTGCATTGATAATGAGGATAATAATATTTACTCGACAAAGTGTGTGTCCACAGAATGAGGATAAATTACAAACTTTAATTGCAGTTCAAATACAAATGAAAGGTCAGGTAAAATCAGGAAAGACGTGCGGATAAAAGTTCTTGTAAGGGTTTTTTAAAAAAAATAACAGAGTCTTTACTTCCAGCTTCATTCAGGTCTGAGAATTCATCTTTTTCAAGTCGTGTAAAATGAAGATAATGAAAGAGGCCTCACAGTGTTTATCAACATGGAAGTATTCAGACTCTATACAGGTATACTTTATGTTTAGATGACATGTTCCTGACAAAATCAACAACACATCATATAGGCTATAATGAAAAAGGAAAGCAGCAGTAGGCCCTTATTTAAGAGTGTCCACATGAGGAGCTCCAGCCTTTATGTAGCCTAACAAATCTTTTGCATTCCAGATGGAAAGGACAAATTTGTTTCCCCTCAAACATGTTCAATAACGATTTCATTTGATTGAATACAAACAAAAATAAACACAACAGATCGTTGTCTGTCTGGAGGAGGTTTGGTTGAAAGCCATAAACATGGTGGAAGAAGATTCAGAGACATAAAGTTAGAAGAAGCATTAGCACACAAAGATCGTCTCCTGTGAAGATGTTCGAATCCTGAACCGAACCCGGAGTCCAGAAACCACCAAAACAGGTTAATGCTGCTCCATGAGAACATCAAATACTGAAATATCGAGAGACGTAAAGGTGTAGTTTCTTCTTCTTCTCTTTTTTTTGTCAAAGGCGGGAGGCTGCGGAGAGATATTTTGTTTACAAAAGAAGAAGAAATATTTATAATTTCGCTTTTTTACGCTGTTGTTCTATTTGTAGGCGACGTGTAAATATAATTGTATGTCTCTTACTGCGTTTTTACTTTTTTATAAAAGTGTTTGTTTCAAAGAAATGCTTCAAATTCGGGACTCGGGACGAAACATTTTGCAATGAGTTGATGGTGCTGCACAAAACGCTCATATAGATTATGAGGCTAATTATTGGTGTAGACCATTGACTGTGGTGTGCAGTGATAGTATACATTAACATGAGCTGGATTCAATTATCCAACAGTTTGTAATAAATATCGATCAATCTGATCTCTGCTGGAGGTTTAAAGAGACAAATAGGAAGTTCTTCATCAAGACTTTGTTTTAAAAATAATTTTTCAAACCAATATTTTTTCAAATCATCTTAATTTAGTCTCTTTAATGTTCAAAAACAAACGAAATATTTTGTTCCTTTAAAATAAAATAAACATATTAAGAAGCTATCTTTATAGACTACTATAGCCTACATTTTGTTTTCTTTCTTGTAATAAAAATATCTTTTGATTTAAATTAGTTAAATGTAATTATTTTACTTATTGTTTTTTTTTTATTAAATTGTGTTTGAAGTAAGCCTTTAAAACTAAACTGTTTAAAAAAAGTTCACACTCTTAAAACGCTCCAAATTATTCTCAGATAAAGACTGGACGTTTTTAAATATTTTATTTTCAGCACTTAGAGATCCACTTTTAAAGATCGATGTTTGAAAATAAACCAACATTTGGCAGAAACTCTGCAAAAAATCTGAAGTTTTTCAGACATTGAATTTTGATTATGAGTATTTGTTTACTTGTCTCGTGCAATCTGCTTCAGAGGAAACATAAACGTCGTATAATTGTGCAACATGATTCCAGTCTCCTCATCTAAAGTGTGCAAAAAAACTCGAGTATAATCGTCTAAAATCAAATGTCTGACCCTGTAAGAAAGTAAAGAACAGGATTGGAAACTGTTTATTATTTGGATCTGCATCATAAAGGCCGAATTCTGTCTTCACCATCGTTTCTGTGATGTTCGTTTTCCGGTTTTTAATTCTGTGGAGAATCAACTCGAATGAATTTCTGCGTAAAAGTTGTGTCACTGAAGTCCTGCGAGAACTTTCTGCATTTTCAAAATATTCTCCTTCAAGCTTTTATTTTCTCAGACAGTCCACAGTGAACTGTAAACTTCCCCTCTATAGCATTAAAATACATTTTAAAAAACACATCCGTCTGCTTTCAGCTCATCAGCAGCAGCTACACATTTTTAATATTCGATAAAACCGCATTTCCACGAATTAATTTCAATAATTAAAAATCCCTGCGGTGCTTTTTAATTTGACTTTTATTCAAATAGACACGTCATAAAATTATCAGAGGCTAAACTGTCTCTTAAAACGACTTTAGAAATCCTAAATAAATTATTTTACTGTGAAAAATCCAGTCGTTTGTTTTTATTACAGACTCTTTATAAAGAGTCTGTTTTTTCATTCCTGCACAGATTTGTGCGCAGCTCCTGCTGGATGTGTGAACTCTGAGTGGCCCGGTGCCCTCTCTCTGACCTCCAGGATTACTGTAATCCCTGTTGATTGATCTGATTGATCAGATTCATCTCCACGAGGCCGCAATCCAGCCGCACGCGGGGGTGGGGGTGGGGGGGGGGGGGGGGTGGGGGGGTGTGTGTGTGTGTGTGGAGATGAGGCAGTCAGTGCATGGTGCAAACAAACATTTTCTCTCTCACTGTCTCTTTTGGCCTGTGGGCACGTGCATGCAGTGCAGGGAACACATCCAGGTTTTTCTGCACATCAGGATCATGTGCAACCGAAATCTGCTCTCATGGAGGGAAATCAGGATTTAGATATGTCAGAAATGTGATTCTAATGAAATGAGGTGTGAAAATGTGGAGGAATTACTTTAGATTTCATCATCAGAAAAACAAACAATGACACATTTTACAGACTGCTGACACCATCATGTTTGTAAAAAACCCCCAAATCTTTAGCTCCTTGAGGCAAAGAAATCTGATTTAAAAAAAAAAAAGGAAAACTTGCTCATTAGTCTGTCCTACTGAGAAATTAATTAGAAAAACTAACATGCCAGGAGTGGTTAATGAGAAGTGATGGATGTGCAAAATTGAATTAAGAGCCCCTCACGTGAGATCAAAGTGGAGCCTCACTTTTACAGGGGTAGAAGAAGAAAAAGTAAGTAGTAGTAGAAGAAGAAGAAGAAGAAGAAGTGAGGCCATTAAAAAAGAAAACTTAAAAACAATCATGTCAAATTAAAGTCGTATTTTTAAGGCCATGTATAAAAATATTATCAGGAAATCAAGTCATGTCTTCACTTTTCTACACAACAACATTAATCAGCATTTTTTTATCTAGGCTATCTGCAATGCATCACTTTCCATACAACTAAAGTTTACATTATACTGAGAGATAGTCGTGTTATAAACATCCAAAGAGCTTCCATTTCTCTTTATATTCCTCATATCTTTCTATTCTTATCTCTTGTAATAAAAAAAAAAAATGGAGGTAAAAAAAAGATGGAGATAGTTGGAACAAGCTTTTAGGTAAAGGTATAAACAGGACATTTACCTCCTCCATGTTGTGGAGTAGAAATATAAAGTAGCACAAAAGGAAAATATTTAAGGAAAGTAGCGCATGAGTACCTCCGAATGGTGCTTAAATATTTCAGTGAGTGTACATAACACCACTAGCTGTATACTGGTTTAACAATATTGCCTGTTTAGCACAAATGCAGGCTTCATGGTTGAGCTTTTTATCCTTATTTTCGGTTGTTTTAGGCTATACATTAGACAATATAAAAAGAGGCGTCAGTCCATGAAGAAGGCCTTACTGGATGACACATTTTGCAGCCAAAACACACAAAAAAAAAATAGCCAGAAATCTTCCTACAGATGTTAGAATAATCATAGATAATTTTTTTTTTTTTTTTTACAACAGCTAAGAAATGAAAGGTGAATATTTTACAGAAGTTTTAAACGTGTCAAATGTAATCTTTTTAGAGGTTTTGGACGTGCATGAATAAAGACAGGGAGCCTGGAAAGACAAAAACACTGCAGAGAAGGAAGGAAACGTGTGTGTGTGTGTGTGTGTGTGTGTGTGTGTGTGTGTGTGTGTGTGTGTGTGTGTGTGTGTGTGTGTGTCTCAGCACAGCAGCAGCAATCAGTCCCCTCTTGTCTCTCTGCTGAGTGCAGCGTGTGATTGACAGTTTCTATTCTTCCTGGGTGAGATTAGAGACGCTGAAAGGAGTAACGAGCCGCGCCTCAGACCTATAATTACGGCCTCTGTAAGAAAATAAAGAAAAAAAAACACACACTGCTAAACTATAATTATATAATCCAGCTTTCTGCTTCTTTTTTTTCCTTTTTTTTTCTCTCCACCCCACTGTTTTCAAAGATGTTTCACCTGTACACAAGAAGAGGAAATTCCAGTCATTGTTTCAGTCACTGCTTACACTGAAATTATCTCACAATCACAACAAACTACAAGCTGCAACATCAACACACAACTGCTGGAGAGGAGAAAAAAAAAAAAGATGGAGTCTGCGTACATGTAGAATATTTAGAGTGTATGAACACAATGAGAAACCTCCTTTTTTAGGCTGGTGTGGCTGCAGGGAGCTAAGAGCCGGGAGGGTCTGCAACGACCACAGATACAACACTCGGCCATACAGAGAGGGTGGACACATGAACAGGAACACCTGTTGAATGTTAAAACATCATACTCTCAATTCATATTGATCATTTTCAGCCATTTAATTAAAACAGGGGTTCTCAACTGGTCTAGCCTCAGGACCGTCAGGACCCTCAGGACCCACCACCAACTCCATGAAGAGAACCTGCAACAAAAATCTCTGATCTCCCCCCAACCAATCAGATTTATTAAAATGAAAATGTGTGCAGTTTGGAAATGCTTCATGGACTTTTTCATACAATTTTTTTTTTTTTGCAGGTTCACATTTGCGACCCATGAAAGCCCACTTTCGGGTCCCGACCCACCTGTTAAGAACCACTCATTTAACATATTGTTGAACTTAAGTAAAGTGTAATGTGTTGCATGCAGACCTTACTCTTTAAACAATATGAAGACAACAGAGGGTCGCAAATACGGGGTATTGAAGGCCGGCACATTATTTTCCAAATGGATCTGTCAGATAGTATTCTTTTTTTTTTTTTTTAACTAAATTTACACTTTTTTACCCTAAAGACAGAAAATATTGTCTTTTTTAGTTTTTTTCATAATGTTAGAACCAAATCATGGGATCTTTTTACAGCTCATTATTTCAGGTATTTCATTTATAGACTTTTGGATTACACATGTAATACTGTGTGCTGGATTTCTATAATGTCTTTAAAAAACGGGGCTATTTATTTATTGTGTTTTATCATTTAGGTTGAATACATATAGTCTATCTAAAGGGAAATAAAAGCTTAAATCAAAAACTCTGATTGTTTTTATTTCATAGCTGTTTTTAGCACCCTGGAAAAAGTCAAAATTATATATATATTTTTTTAAATGTTGTATTGTCCCCACAGAGATGTGAACTCTGGGCTGTGTGAGGCTTTTAAAAAAATGAAGACTCAAATTCAAAAGCAGGTGAACATTGCTGTAAAAACACTCATGTAACTAAAGACTTTCTGTTTACAGGTAGAAACCACAATGACTGACGTGTTCAGTGAAAAACACCTGCGATAAGAAACCTCAACATGCATTTTTAAGCATTTATTTTCTGTGTTTATGTCTCATGGGAAATATTGATCATTTCAGTCTAGTTTGATTTTAAACGCGATGAAGTTTTACCCAGTGTGAATGAAAGTGATTCTGCCTCTTTGCACTCACATTGATTCCTGGTGCTTTTTATTAACAGTGCACAAACGTGCCCGGCCTCACAGTGTTCCGGTGCTCCGGTGCAGCAGCGGGGGGAGGGAGGGAGGGAGGGGGGGGGGAAGCCCGGGCAGCGTTTTTTAACCAAACATCGTGTCATATCTCCGCGCCCGATCCTCCGGGTCTGCGCTCTGCGTCGTTCACGGCTCTTGGTCAAACCAAACCGTGCCCCTGCTGGCCGACCAATCAGCGACGAGCCTGTTCGTGCACAGGAAGTGACGCGTGGGTGTTCCTGCCTTCTGCAAAGTGTACCGTGTCGCCAGAATGTATCATCCACACAGTAACATCTCTGCTGCGTCGGGAGCGGCGCAGGGTTGCAATCTGACGACCCGCGCAAACCGCGATGTAGCAGCTTCAAAATCAAACTGAAAGAATCGTTTGAATTTAATGGTGCGCCAAGCTGCATGTGTCCCCTTTTTACCTGACATTTCCCCTCCAACCCCCCCCCCCCCCCCAAAAAAAAATACGTGTTTTTGCCCGGCAGCAGAAGAGCAACGACACTCGTTTTTATGTGGCTGAAATTCAGTTGAAGGATCCGTGGGAGTCAGGCTGCACCTCTCCGGACAAAACCTGGAGACACTTCCCCTCCTTGTCTCCAACACACTGAACTGTAACCGGCGTATTTTCTTTTCGTCTCTCTCTCTCTCTCTCTGTGTGTGTGTGTGTGTGTGTGTGTGCGCACCGCCTCTTAGTTTATTTCTACGTGGGTGAGCAGTGTGTGTGTGTGTGTTTGTGGCACCTCCCCGCTCCTCCATAGATCTGGTTGCCCCCCTTGTACTAACCTAACACCATGCACTTCTTCTGCACCTCCTGGCTGCTGTAGTTCCTGAGATTGTGTTCCCCCTCTCCTTTTCCCAACGATCTGGACTTCAGACCCCCTCCTCGCGTCATGTCCCGACGCCTGAAGCCGGTTCCGCTGCAGGACCGTGTGCTTCTTTTTTAACTGGATCTACTTTTCTTTTCTTTTTTTTTTGGAGGGCATGCTCTGCCCGTCTCTTGAGAACACTTGCCAAGAGAAGAAAAGTAAGAAGAAGAGGAGGGTAGAAGAAGAAGAAGAAGCGGCAACAGCGACACACGAAGAAGAAGAGATAATCTTCAGAGAGAGTAAAACTTCCTTGTAGATGTTCGATCAAACCACGACTATGGGCGATGGGAGCCACCGCTGTGGACCCAACCCGCTGTGTCCGGACCGGATGGAGACAAAGTGCCGCGCCGAGATAGGGAGCAGGTCCCCGGTTCAGAGCTCCACCGACACCCCGGGGACGTCAGCGTCCACGCCGACGTCCTCCAGCGAGGACGGACACGACAAACTGTTGGGAGTGGACCCTGACTACTGCCGGAGGATACTAGTGAGAGGTGAGAGGACGCAAACTGAACCAAAAACTGCATTAAATCTGTGCGTAAAAGTAAATGATAACAATAAAAAAAAAGTTTTCAACACAATTACAGCATGTCAAACATTATCTATCAATCCTGTGTTCATTTGTACATTATTTCTAGTCACAGAGAGAAACATATCTTTATTTTGGTCCCAATAACAACCAAGAAGGAGAGAAACAAAAAGCTAAATGTTTCTCTAAAATACCCCAGAAACAAAACAAAACAAAACAAACTGTGTAGCCTATTATTCTATTCAACATGTGTCTTTACTAAAACAGGTCTTTCCTTTTAAAAAAAATAATACACCACCTCTGCTGCAGGCTGCTAACAATAGGCTACTTTCACTTCCGTTAATACCAAAATGAGTGTTACACCAAACCCCACCTGCGAAATACTCGTTTTAAGAACAACCAAAAATGTGTTGTTTTGTCTGGGATAACTTCTGTGTTCGCTTAAATAACAGCAGGGTGAAGTAGGAACTCAAACAGTGACTTAAAGCTTTATAAATGCTGGCTCATTTAGCTTGATTATAAAGGCTACTTTAGTTATAAAACAAAGGGAAACTGTTCAGAATAATACGTTTAAATTCACACCTAGGGGGCTGTTGGGATGTTTTTATTTTTAAAAAAGAGCTAGGAGTAAAAAAATACCACGTAGCCTAAAGCTCTCTATTGATAACCAATGTCAATCTGTGTGTGTGTGTGTGTGTGTGTGTGTGTGTGTGTGTGTGTGTGTGTGTGTTAGGTGACTTGATTGCCTTTGTGTGCCAGCGTTATGTTCATGAACATGAGAATAATATTTAATTCAGAGTGTCCACGCCCTCCTGCTGGAGGCCATCAGCCTCTGAGTCACACTGACACTTTTTTAAACATCCCAAAAATGATGGTAACTTAAATGTAATAAAACGATTTGTTGCCTTTTTTTTTATATATATATATTTTTTAAATAATTATATATAATTCTACAGTGGAGTTTAGGTCGAAGTGTCGTCGTACAATTTAAATTTAGCCTACATGTTTATAGTAAAAATAAATATAGTGTACAGTGAAGGTGTGCTACTGATCTAAATCTAAAAAGCTGCATCGATGTAGGTTAGTCTCTGTAAGGCTCTTTTAATTCAGGGAGATTGGGAAGTATAATAATTGCTGTTATATATTATAGAAAATAGAAGAAAATGTACCCTATTTAGTAAATAATATTGCGTAAAGGGATTTTTAAATTGCAGAAAAAAACAGTATTATAAATGAATCTACTGCTTTCCAGGAACAGAGCACGTAGCACGTTTTCTACCATTCAGAATCCCGTTTAAAAAAACACGTAAAAAAAAAAAGTACAGCTTGTACTTGGGTGATTTCCCCCACAGTGTTTGTGAAACTGTTTTCTGTGGACTCAGTCAATATGTCGGCCTATAAACCCGCGTCTATACACGTAGAAATAAACTGTAGTGTTAGTATGGTTTGCCGGTTGCATAGTTTCTTTTTTTACACATGCAGCTTGTTTAGCTCCAAATAGAATTAAAATAAATGTAGTTACGAGCGATTTTAAACCGTAGAGCTGTGAGTAGTAGACTAAGTGTAACCAGAAGGCGAGAGGGAAGGGTGGCAAACGATAGAAGATACAGATTTGGCTGCAAGAAAAATGAAATAACCTTAGACACGTTTTACCTTCAGGCATCTTTCAGATTCACTAAACGCTGTCTTTTTTTTCACATGCATTTTTGTTCCCATGTGTGTAGCCTAGTATAACACGAAGGCATGTTAGTTGAGAGATATTTTTAAAAGTATTTTCTCTACAGCTAAACTGAGTTTTGTATGATTTCATGTGAGCTGTGGCCGGCTGGTTGGTGTTCATATACTCTCTGTAAACCATCTGTACTCTGTCGTTGTTGTGTTGCTGGTTGTTGATATTGTCAATCAGAGGCGGATGTGGCCTGCAGAAGCACAGGAGGAGTGTGAGTTTGTGTCTTTTTTTTTTGTGAGGAGATACAGTGCACGTAGAAAACACGCCTTCAGTGTCAGGATTTGTTTTTGAAGCTTACGTCTGGATGCACGAGTATTTCTTTTCCGCGGAGAGGCCGGGGTCACCGAGAGGTCAGCAGGTCTACAGTGCAGCCGCAGCTTCCCCTCCTCTGCTGCACGTTGAGCTGATATAATGCAACAATAGAAGCTGTTTATGATTGCCACTATGTGTCTGTGTATTATGAGGTGTTTGTAGCATCTCTGGTGCAGGATCTAGCCTGCCTGGTGACACATTACGCATATCATTACGCGTGCGTAAAGATGGAGACCTCTTGATTCATTACGTAGCGAATGCCAGAACACTTAAGAACAACTGTGTGTAGCAATGTAAGTGAAGTAGCTGTTTGATTCAGACCAGATGCAGATAGTTTGATATAAATCGTTGAACCACGTACACAATATAAATGCATCTGCTGTTGCCAAAAGATGGAACAAGGTTTTTCTTTTACGCACAGATTCTTCTTTTACCTTCTGTATGTGTTACCCATGTTTTCTGTTTCTATCGTCATCAGCCTCCCCCGTCACAAGGGGAGAAAATGCAATACCATGTGCTTTTTAAACAAACAAACAAGCTTACAAAAACGCCAACAAACAAATAATAATAATAATAAAAAAACATACAATCAAAGGTAATTTTCGTTATATAGTTACTCCTGAAGAAACACTATGGATCTTGGATTCAATCAGTTTTGTGTCATATTTAATTCAGTGCTCTTCATATTTTATTGGATTGCATATTTTATGAACTCAAAACCCTGGACAAAGAGGAAGGCTTGTCTGGCCTGCGCTGCCATTCACTGTGATAAATACGAACAAATATTCTCGGTTACAGTGTAACAAAAACAAACACGAATATTAGGGGAGAAAATCTGTGTTTGATGAATGTTATAGGACGATGAAAACAAAAAATTAAAGTAACGAAGGTTTTATTTCGACAAAGCATACAAACCCTAAAGATTTGAAGATTGAGGGCGGGGTGAATTAACTGACTGACAGACATGTTCCATTCATAGTATTTACATTTAATATAATTTACCGTATGAAACATGTTCTTGTAAATTACGTTTGCATTTTGGTTTCATATTTTTTTCTAATTTTATTGACCACATTTCAAATCAAGGCCACCTGGTGTAAATATCGTGGCAGGAAAATAATGCTAAAGGCCATCAGATGAGTGTAAGAGCAGGTAACGTGTCCATAGGCATGAACTGACGACTCGTATAAAATAAGATACACTTACGAAATAAGGAAATTTAATTTAGAAATAAGCACAAAAGTCAAACGCGTTACAAAATGAAAAAAGAAAATCCTCTTTTCAGTGGTGGTGTGTTGAAATGTGCCAAACACACAGTGTCGTTGTTTTGGGTAGTCCAGCGCAATGACGCAAAGCGTTGTTACTTGGAATTGAAACAGTCGAGAGTGAGGCATTGATCACGTTGTCTGATGAACTGCACGTCAGGCAGGGAAATTAGGTGGTGCCATTTTTTTTTTTTTTTTTTTTTTTTTGCGTCACTTCTCGTTGGAACAGAGTGAATAGTCCAACAGTTTATCAGGACAAAATGTGCACAGCTATGTTTGCATAAGTGAACAGAATCCATCAGTTTTGTCACCCACATTCATATTGAACCTTTCCAATAAAGTCTCCAAGCTGTCATGGCTTTCAATCAACGATTTTTTTATTTGAATAACAAGACCAGACTTTTTTTTTTTTCGGAGAAAGACAGAACTTATATATATATTTTTTTAAACCACGCGAAACTGATGTGACGTAGGACTGTCTATAATCACGTTGGCTATCATGACGCAGGCAGTATGACTACAACTCGTATTCATTTTGTAGGCATTCAAAAGTGTTGAGTGTTTATTGCATGGCCTTGCGGAACATTTTTTACATTTCACTGCACATCTGTATGAGCATGTGACAAATACAAATCTTGAATCTTGAATCATTTGCTGTTTAGAAAAAAAAAACGACAACCTGAAACTTAAACCAAATATATTTGTGTAGACTTCCTTACTAGTTTGAAAGACTTGGACGTTTTCATCACTTTGCCTTTAATGTTCGCAGAATTTTACAAAAATGTGCTTAACCTTTAATTAGTTTGCGGTTATTATTATTATTATTATTATTATTATTTTTACTACACACCTGTGTTCTAGACAGCTAAGTTATAATGGCAATAATGTTTTCATAACATGCATGAAAGGCGTGATATAAACACTGCCCTGTGCTTGTTCACGTCAAAAACGCACTTTAGCTTTACTCTGTAATATAACATCAGTTTTCGTCAGCCTGTATTCACTGAAGCTTGAACAATGGTGTTTATCTTCTATTTATAGACCTAGACCTACTATAGGTGACTGTAAACACACACCTTAGTCCACTGTTATAGTCCCAGTGTTGTGTTTTCTCAGAAACAGTACCGAGACTTAGTGTGTTTTCTTTTATGACCAGACGCCAAAGGCACCATCCGGGAGATCGTCCTGCCAAAGGGCCTCGACTTGGACCGGCCAAAGCGCACGCGGACCTCCTTCACTGCCGAACAGCTGTATCGGCTCGAGCTCGAGTTCCAGCGGTGCCAGTATGTGGTGGGCCGCGAGCGTACAGAGCTCGCGAGGCAGCTGAACCTCTCCGAGACACAGGTAAGAGCCAAAGACTTTTTATTTTATTTTTTTATTTTTTTTATTCAAACAGCAGGTGTAAGGCTCCTCCTGCTCCCTCGGGGGGAAAAATGGGGTATTAATTATTTTCTGCTTCATGTTAAATGTTTAACATCAAAATATAAATTCTCCCGCCATTTCTTCATCAACTTTTCATTAGAAGAGGAAGTGTTGTCTCAAAGCGAGAAAAGGCTAATGTTTGGATAAAATATTAAAATAAATAAAGAATAAACGCTACCTAGCCAATGTAAGTTTAAAAATTATAAAAAGCAAACATAAAAATTATGAATATCTGAGTGGAATAATGGGCCTAAGCTAGCCTAGCCACTGGGGGCTAGATGAGCAGGTGTTTAGGTTTAGACTAAAAACTCAACATGTGTTTTCTGATTTATTTTTCTCTTAAGTAAATAGTTCCCTTTTTTTAAATTTAGTTTTGTGCCCTTTCAAATTTGATGTAAATCAAGTAGCCTAGTGAAATGCTAATGTTAGCATAGTAGGCCTACAGGAAGACATTTCAGAATAAAAGCACCAAAAGTAATTAACAAAACAGAGAAAAGAAAAAGTGTCTTCTTTGAAAAGCTTTGTTTTGTAAATTAAGCTAGTAGCCAAACCATCAGTGGCTAGTTTAGGCCTGAGTTTAGCCTGTAGCACATATTTAACTTAAGAACAGACCTCTTATGTATTAGCCAATACTAATGGCCCATTGTAGTTGATTTACATAAACATTACCATAATAAGAAGAGGAATTAAGACGTTTTCATGGCAAGTGTTTTAAGGCCTTTTAACAGGTTTTTTTTCCCCCCTAGCCAATCAGAGAAGAGGAAGAGAAGAAGTGCCCTCCCAGCTTGAATAACAAAATCTATGATCACTATATTTCAATTGTCTTTCTTTCAAGTTTGTGCAAAAGGTGTGCAAAGAAATGCAAAAGTAAAGCTTTACATCCTGTTTTGTCCTTAAAAATCTGAAAGTGGGAGTAGCCCCGGATGCCTTTAGGAAATGAAAAACCTTATCCAAATGTTGGCATATGTTAAAGTTTAAAACACCAGTGTAATGGTGAACCATTGCATCGTGAACAAAGGTCGTAAATGGCCCACATGCTCTCACGTTTTTTCTAATGCCATCTCTTGTTTTGTTTCTACATGAATGTTGAATCGTCCGTTGATATCACACCAACAATTTTTCATAAAAATGTATTTAGATTTTTGCAGTCCTCATTGTGTAATAGAATATAATAGAATATAATAGAATTACTTTATTGATCCCAAACTGGGAAATTGTGACGTTAGAGCAGCAGGTTATCCAAACACACAATATGAGTAAAAAAAACAGAATATTAGCAAATCTAAACATAATATAATATTAAATACAAAGTAAATAAGCACTAAAAATATCAAAACTAAGAATGGGAATATATACAACCAGGATTTAACTAAGCATTACTAGTCTTAAATATGAAAGATTAAATGTAAATGTGCAGAAACAGAGTTGTAAATGGACAGTATTGACATAGGGAGATGTTCAATCAGTCATACTATACGTTAAAGTGCAGGAGTGTAGACATAAGGAGCTGTTGTGTTGCTCTTCATAACTCTGCAGACATTTCATGGCATCCTTTCATCGACCCCGCGCGCTTCATTCAAATATTCCTGCAGCAGCACGAGCCCAACCCCTACGTGTTTGATGATGGCGTCACGGCTGACGCATTGACGTAGAGAGATTACTGCGTATGGGACGGTTTAACACCCCCCCCTTTTTTTGTTGTATCAATTTCTGAACTTTTATTTGTTTTGTCTCATTAACAGTCTTGTTTTTGTTTTTTTTCATATTGCAGGACTTTTTAATTCGTTTTTTTCTTTTAAATAATCACAGTAAAAACAATTTAAAGAAAATATACCTCACAAACAAGACATTTAATTTGGTAAACCCACATTACAAACAACATTATTTTGCATCCTCTTATTTTCAGTCATGTTTGACATTTTTGTTTTAGTTATTATGTCGCTCACTAAATTTACACGAGTAGCCTCTAACTTTTTATTTTTTCTTGCTGCCAAAGTTTAAATGTTCAGATCAAAGTTTAGCAGGCCTTTGTGTGGTTAAAAAAAAGTCATGCAGCGCCTGCATATGTAGTCAGACACTGATTAATACTAATATTTTTAAAGTTGCTGTTTTGCTTGCTGTTCAGAAAATCCCTCGAATTTGAATGGGCATATTTAAATTTCACAATAAAAGCCCTAAAATATACATTTACGAAGAAATACTATCAAATGTAGTTATATTTAGTCTAAAAAAAAAATCAGCCAATTTATCTATGTTGTACAATTAAACATCAGCTAAACCGTTCAGGGGCCTTCTGCTCTTTCAAGGCTTCAATCACCTCTTGTTCAAAAACACTTGTTGCAGAAACTTTACGCGTCTCTGTGACGAAGACCATAACCACAAAAAACCGTCCTCAAACGAGCTTGTGTGTGTGTGCGTGTGTGTGTGCGGGGTGTGTCTGTGTGGGGTGGGGGCACAGAGCAGCCACTGTGTCCCTCATTAGTGCTGACACTCGGGGTGTTAATGGGAGGGCCTGTGCTTCCTGCTGCTGTGAGGAGACGCTGTGAGGGCAGCACACGATTGGCTGAGAGAAAACTGCCTGACCTTCAAAGTGAGAACAAAATGTAAATAGTCCCCTCAGTAATGGCTGTGAAATATTAAACCCAATGCTCTGAATTTCCCGTTAATGCCGTGTGCTATTGAAGCAGCTTTTACGCGTGATCGAAAGGCTTTTAGTTTGCATTAGAGGACTATCTTTTCTTCCTCTTGTCTTCTTTTATTTGTGGCGTTTGCATGTTTTTTTTTTTTTTGAAAGCGAATGCGTCATTCAAGGCTAATCGAGACGAATCACAAAAAAGACATGGAAGCTCTCAAAGTTTTAGTTGCTTTTAAAGTGAGTTGTTTGCGCAGTTTTCTCTCACTTTCAGGTGATTTCCAGTGTTTGTTGATGTTTTTTTTTTTTTTTTTTAGTTCGTTTCTCAAGGCTTTTACAGGAAGCAGTCTGATGTTCATCTCCAAATTAAAGGTCACTTGATTTAAAAGCTGCTGCATTATTGCTAAGTGCGTTTACAGGCTTTTTATCTCTATTATTCCCTTTTTAAAAAGAGTATTCAGAGGAGACATGGGCTTTGAATCTATATATATATCTTGTATTTAATAGCATATTCCTGGAGGGCCTTTTTGTCCTGGCTGCTTTTTAAAATATCTGTTATGAGCTGAAAAACTTTTTCCTCATTAGAAATAACTTCGATAAGACTAGACTAGATAAGTTTAGATAAGAAGTCGAGTTTTGTATTTTTTTTTCAGCACCAAAGGCATGTAGACACATTTCTAATTCACTTCCATAAGATATAAAAATCCAAATATTAGTTGTACCCTGGTTCAGCCTAATAATATGTTCATTTCAGTGCGAACATAAAAACCTAAATGTTAGAGAAAAGTGGTCCCTTCTACTTTCCTTTTTGTGTTTTATTCTTGAGCAACTCAGACCTAATTAGGCTTTAGGCTAACATATAGCCTCTCTTATATTCTGCAGAGTAAACATATAATATGTCTGCACAATTTGAATGTTTTCCGTTAAATCCCAAGCAAATGAGCGCCCCCTTTTTGTTTGAATAAACATTATCATTAAAGCTACATAGCATGCTTTTCAACGTGTCTAAATGAGACAGGCCTCTTTCTGAACACACATACTAATTACAGTAACATGGGAGGTGGTTGGATCGTTAAGTGTTTTTTAACAATGTTTGGGGATTTGGTCATTGACCCATGGACTAACTCCAATTAGTTTGGTCAGGTATTCAAACTGATCACGCAATGAGGCAGCACACTTTGGGGGACACACAAACACTCACAAACGCAGGGACCAACAAGTGGACGGAGAAAAGAAAGAAACTCAATTAGACCCTAAAAAAAAAAACCTGAAAAGAAAGTTCGTTTTTGTTTTTAAGAACAAATAAGACATGAAGCAGGATTATTATTTAATTGTTTTTATAATATTTTCCAAATGACGTCGCCAGGATTGGTAGACTATTTTAAAGTTATGGCTTCCAAACTTATTTCGGACAATTCTGAAGCAACTTTTTATTATATTTTTTGTCTATTTAAAAGGAGAACCAGTCGCTTGTTCAATGAAATAGGCCGTAACTCTGCGCACTATAGTCTATTTCTATTCCAAAAACGTCTTAGGCTACTTAATAATGACACTAAACCTATGGGACTTCATCGTTATGAAACAGAAAATAAAAGCCTATCGAAAACAAGAAAACACCAAATAACAGAATTAAAGCTCTTTTTTTTAAATTTTTTTTTGGTAAACAACTTTTTTATTTCGATCCACCTGCAGAAAAAATAAAACAAAACCTTTTTTGTGCCAATCCGCTTTTAGTCTGAAGGGAGGTGCGGAAATGCGGGTTTGGATGAATAATTCGACCTCATTGTAATGTTTGAGGACAAAAAGCCGCCACAAAGAAAGTTGTTGTGGCTCCCTGCGAGCTGCCTCTGTAACGCGGTACCGAGTAATCCGTTACTACCGGCCCGGAGCTCTCCCTCCGTCCCGGCAGGTGGCTCCCCGATACCGGCTTACACCGCAGGAGGGGGATGACACCAAAGAGCCCCTCCGGTGCTCTCCAGTCTTCAGATCAGTTTGTTCTTAATGGTGTTTTCACAGCTGATTTTAAGGTGTGGTTGATTTATTTTTTTGCCCCTTGAGGATAATTTAAGACTGAATTCTCATGTTTGTTCACATTCACTTTGAGCAGGAACTGAGGAAAGCTTCTTTATGTGGCTCAAAAAAAGAGTGTACCCTGACATATTCTTGGGTTTGTCCTCCCTGTGTCTGAGCACTCTGTCAGTATACAACTTCAACAAGTTTTCATCTGTTTTATTTTGAAGGTGTTGATCATTTAGATTATCCTGGATGTATTCAAGTTCTTAAACTGTGTCTATGGATTGTATACAAGCAGAGAGAAAAAAAGGCTTTAATAGCAAAGTATAACCAAGTTTAATGTTGGACTTTTCTAAGATTTTAAAGCTGAATGTCTGAGTAACTTTATCAACATTTTTGAGGTTATTTCTTCTGTTTTCTCCATATTATTCCAATTACAAATACTCTCTTTAAGTTTTTTTATTTAGCACATAAAAAGGCTAACTTAAGGGCATCCTTGGACAGGCCTGGTTCTGTTTGTTTGCTCTGTCACTGTGACTTGTGCTGGTTCTTAGCGCTCCATGCTGTGTGGTCACTCTGAGCTCTCAGTCCTCCTGAGTTGAGTGCAGCTGACGTCTAGCTAACGCCATTGTATCAGTCCATTGTTGTTTGCTGCTCGTCCGTGGACAAGCTATGGATTTAATGGTCTCTGTGCTGTGTTAAACTGGTTTAATCCCCCTGCAAATGGGAGGGACAAATCATGTTTAATCTTTAATGTAAAGCTGGCCGAACAATGCTTAGATGTGGGCGAGTGTTTGCATTTATTTGCCTGATTTGTTGCGGTTGTTTGATGACACAATCAAACCGGATTTCAATAAGACATCGAGCAAATGTCTGGTCAGGATGTAGTTCATAGGAAGGATGATTTAAAAGGGTTTGAAAAGGCCTCACACTACGTGTTCATGGGCTAGAAATGATACAACCAGACAGCAGGACTTTCTGTTTTATTCTTGATTTGAATCATTTGTTTGCCACCGAAACTTTGCCAACATATTCAGGCGATTTAGACACGCTGTCTGTCTTTAAACATGTTACTGAACATCTGACGTGTTTTTAAAACGTGGTATCCAAAAGTCTCAAAGTATCGAACATTTTTAACAACTTGAATCTGCTCTCGCCGTGTGTGTGTGTGTGTGTGTGTGTGTGTGTGTGTGTGTGTGTGTGTGTGTGTGTGTGTGTGTGTGTGTGTGTGTGTGTGTGTGTGTGTGTGTGTGTGTGTGTGTGTGTGTGTGTGTGTGTGTGTGTGTGTGTGTGTGTGTGTGTGTGTGTGTGATGCACATTTCAATATATATATATTTTTTTACTGTAAATATAAATAACAAAAACAAAGTCAGTTCTAAGTAAGAAAGAAAAACGACAAAGTTAAACTACTCGATTGTGTAAAAAAAATGGATCAAAATGCTTCTTAAATAAAATAAAAAAATGAAAAATGTCCCTTCCTGCAGAACAAAATACACACTGCTGTGTGTTTTGTTTTTTGAGTTTCAGTCAGAGGGCGAGAGAGAGAGAGAGGGCGAGAGAGAGGAACAGACAGGAGAGGAGAAATGGTGAACTTGCCGCTCTACAAAACAAACGTATAACTTTATTTTAGCGCAAAACAATCTGTATTAATACCAAAGATATTGACTTCTCCAAAACTTGGTTTAAGAAAACATTGTTGTATATCTTATAAAGTGGACATATGGCCCGGCCCTGGTTTGTGTTTGACTGGATAGAGCCTGAGAAAAGTTCACACACACACTCAGGCTCACATGCAGGGCTCAAAAACACAGAGCAAGCTCTTCAACTTTCCCCCGTTTTATCTAAGAAATCACATTCCCTCCCTCTGTTTGAGCTTCTTTTATTGGTCAGTTTGCTCGTATGTCATTGTGGAATGATAAACAGGAGGGTGAGGAAAAGTTACGAGATAAGATACAGCTTCATTCATCCCGAAGGAAAATGTTGAGCCTCAAACAAGCTGCCACGCTGAAACAGGGAATAGTCAGTTTCAGCTTATTTTTCTGCTGCTTAAATGCAGATATTTGTATTTTAAAAAAAAAAGGTTTTATTGCTTACTAGAGGTCAAACACATTGCTCTGATTTTATTACCTCATTCAGTGAAATTGTCAGTACGGAAGCCTGCAGGGGACACATTCTGGCAAAAAGCAAGCACAATAAATTGGGCTAAAATGATGTATTTTATTGTGTCAGCCACTTCAGCTTCTTTGACTCATTGAGCTGCAGGAGCGTCGCGTTTTGTTCACTCAGGTGCGTCGTGTGATTTGAAGCTGGCGTTGTGGAGAAGCAGCTGACCTCAGACAGGTGTGCGAGTCATGTGAGATCAGCGTCACGCTCCCTGTCGTGTCCTGCTCGCTGTCTTTTCTCCACACAGCGGAACATTCTTTGATACCAAAGCACCTCGAGCAACAGGTCGGAGACAGAAAACTTTACACTGATGCGTTCTGTTGCTTTCTTCGTGTCTGCCTTGTGTCTTTTTCTACAAAATGTATACATGTCATTCCTCTTTCTTTCTTTCTCCTCATTTCCTGACTCTATCCGCGGTCCTGTCTCTAAATAAAGGCATGAAAAGGCCAAACATAAACCTTATCGTCCTCCAACAGGTGACTTCCTGAGTCTGCCTGGTTTAAAAAACAAAAAACAAAAAAAAACCCTTCTCTAAATCTGAAGTAGAGATGCCAGCACTGATGTGACACATCAGATAAACATCATGCCACATTAATGTCGATGGGCGGATGTCAGTCAACAGGGCGCCGATACCGACATTAAACCGATGAATCGGATGATCCCAAACTGATATCAACAGAAAGTGTTGCTTTTTCCAGAAAGGCCTTCTGATATCTCAAGAAAAGAATCTCAACATTTTATTTAGAAGCAATGATGTCATGTCAGTTTAAAAAAAAAAGTGTAATAGTTGATCGTTGTTTAGATCCAGTTAATCGACACAAAACACACTCGAGGCTTGTTTTTTTTATTTCCACCAAAAAAGAAGAGACAACACTTAAAAATAAAAGCACCACATCCACTGGAAAGATGTCTACTTGTCATTGAGAATCATTTGTTCGATCCAAACAAAGTAAAGTTGAACAGTTTTGTCAACGTTATGGTCGGATTGTCACGATACCAGGATGTTAGACTTTGATATGAACATAATCTATGTCACCACGGCAACAAAAATAAAAGATCTCCCGGTGTTGAGTAATTATTGGTGTTGACAAAATATGCAGACTATCTAATTGCACAAATGCCTTGGCAACCTATTTGTTCAATTAAGACGATGTCACCTCCTCTGCTCTGTCTGTTTGTGAGAGACCAAACCGTGACCTTTACTGACCTCTGAATATGAAGTGACCACCACAGCTCTCTGCAGCTCACGACTGAAGGTCTGTTTGAAAGCTGAGGTATGAACGTTGTGTTGTTTTGAAAACACATGGTATCGAAAAGTATGGAAGTACAACCTTACATTAAAGTGGTAGTTAGACATTGAAGCACATGAAAAGAAAAAGAAAGACATTTTTTTTTTGTCTACAGACTCTGAAACGAGAGGAAAACTCCCTCCGTGTTTCACTCCGCAGGCCGAGGCGATGCGGAACAAGACGACAAGCAGTGTTTGTGTGACTGTGTGCAGTGAATGTCCTCGTTGTGTGTTTTGTTCTCCATGACGGCCCAGACAGACGGTGTCTTGCCGCTCGTCTGGAGCGTCGAGGACCCAGCCATGACGTACAGCCGTGCAGACGTAACGGCGAGGCGGCTAACACAGAGCGAGGATTGTCCAAACACTCGGAATAGAGAAAGGGAGAGGAAGGGACGCAGACAGACTTGCTCTCTTTGTGCTGTTGGTTAAATCTTTGGGCTTCTTGTTGTAAAGAGACAAACTCGTCTGCGACCTAAAGAACGGGAACTTTTGTCCGACTCGCTGATGGTCAGAGAGAAACCTGCGAGGCTCTGATTATCTAATCAGTTGATTAGATAATCAGAGGAACATCGCTGCAATTATGTCCCTTTTTTGCCTTCATCCTTAAGCACTCCCTCCGATTGAATTGACTTGTTTCATCAGCCTCTGGCAGACTGAAGTGTGTGTGTGGTTTTGTGTGTGTGTGTGTGTGTTTTTGTGATGTGAAGGATGGTGTAATTTTCAAAACATATGGAGGACAAAATAGTCCTTCAATTGATGCGAAAACAGGAAAATCAGCTAAATTAGATACAAGAGGTTTTGAATTTTTAGCCACAGTGACACACACACACACAAAGTCCTCAAATCAGAGGAAGCAGCGGGCGAAGGTCAAACATGCATTCTGTGTAAGACAATCAAAGTGGCAGATTTCCTTCAGAGGAGCTCCTTAAAAAAACTTTTTATGAAGGAAATTAAATGAGAAAAGTGCTCAAATGAGAATGTGTAGCACACTTTTACCTGACAGGATAACTCAAAGCAGACTCCTTGAACATTTGTTTTTAAATGAATAAACATTAGGAGATGCAACAGAGAAACAAACCCTCCTACAAAATGAGCAAACATGCGGTAAATCTTTGGCGTGCACAGGCATAAAATAATATGAATTTTTACAAATCTGAAATTTGGCAGCCGAATTCTGAAAGCGCCCTCGGTTTTATAACCTCTGCGTCTTTCTTTTGCCGGCTGTGATAAGCAACCCAAAATGTGATTCCTTACAGAACCAAAAATCCCTAAATGCTGCAGGTGCTCGGTTTGTCTGCGGGGTGACATGCAGGAAAAGTCATGGACCACATTGAAACCCCTGCTGGTGTCTTCTGCAGCTCGTCTCTGACATTACAGTAAACGACAGGAGGAGGTGAAGCTGTTATCCAAACCTGGTGGGAGAGAGAGGCTGGAGGGCAGGTGGGAGGGGCCGAGAGAGAAAGAGAGAGAAAGAGGTGGGCCTAATATTCAAGTACTTTTGCACTAAGGAGGATTAGGCAGCCATATCTACCAGCGATGCTATAAGACGGGGTTAACCCCTGGATGAACCTGGCTGGGCATGTGCTGTGGTGATGGAGGACCAGAGCGGGTTGTACGAGCAGCGTTATAGGTGACGGAGGGGCAGGCGGGGTTCAAGGTGTCAGGGTGAAATGCCAATGGCGGTAGGAAAATGTTGTAGAGGTGTAGTTTAAGAACTTACCCGGCAGAAAGAGAGCAGCTATTGTCTTGACTTTCTGCAGGTGCAGCAGTGGATTTGTTGAGCCGGGCTCAGAGGCGGTGCAGAGCCGTAACGGTGACCTTTCTTTGAACTCTTGTTTCGTAATCCTCCTCATGCTGAAGTCAACCTGGATTGATAAAAACAACCGTTAAGGCCCCTCATGAGACAATTCACAAACCGACTTTGGGTGGATAACTAATACAAAAGAGTTATTCTTTAAACACTCAAAAACAATAGTGAAGTCATTTCTTCTTGAAGCTATAGGTCCGTACACGTGTGACTGTTTAACAACATAGTGCTCTAACTGTGAGCATGAAACACACGGGCAAAAAAAAGATGCAATGGTTACAGAGACAACCTTAACATAATTAAAACTGAACAAAAGAGCAAAAAAAAAAAGTCATTAAGAATGCAAACATGTTGGTTATTTAAGAGGCTATGGTAGCTGACATGGGACACCTCAAGTTTTATAATGAAGTTAAATAACACAGTAAATGTTTTAGTTAAGTCTAAAAAGGAGAAAAAAAAGGTGAATTTGCTTTAAGCTAATACTAAATGATTTATGAAACAGTAACATATATGATTAATATTCTACATGGGCTCTTTGCAGATAAATTAAATAATTAAAAACTTAACTTTTGTCTGAAATTTAGATTTAAATTGAACTTAAATTAAAAAATAATTTAAAGAATTTCTTCATAGCTTGTTGTTTTTAACACAAAAAAAAAAAAAAATTGTAGTCGAGGTTCGACAAACACTGAATCACTACTTTATTTCGGTCTGTTTTTTTATTTAATTGTCATTTCATGTTATTTTACTAGGCTTAATGAATAAAATCGGATGTAAATTTGTGCTAAGCTAACACTTATATAGGGCATGAAATGGAATAAAGTATGTTAGTTCTGTTCAGTGTTAATTACACATTTAATTCATTAATATTTAAAAAAAATTATTCTCATTTCTTTTTGAAAAAATCTTTAAAGTTGGTTCGTCAGTAGTCGCTCCAACCTAAAAGAAAACATGTGATTTAAAAAAAAAGTTAGCAGACTTTTATTGAAAAATAAAAAAAGTTCTGTTATCATTATTATAAGATATAACAATATGAATAAAGGCTGAGGTGTTGATCCATCACTCAGTGTGGTTAGTCGTTGTAACTTCTTAAGTTTCTGAAATAATTCCGACCATCGTCCGTCAGCTTCACTACAGCTGCACACACACACTCGCTGCCATTTGTCCATCAAACCACAGTATCCACTGGAGTGTTACACACAGATCATCGGCCGCCTGGTACTACCTCGAGGAGGAGAAAAAAAAAGGGTTTTCATTGTGTACGGTGGCTCATCACATGCCTGGGATCAGGGGGTCTGAACGGGGTCAAAGTGGGAGCACGGAGCAGCCGGAGGGGTCACGGAAAGTGTGAAAGACGGTCGTCCAGCGTCCTTCTTAAAGACTTTACAATCCCGCATTTCATTTTGCATTATGGGTATTAGACAGCCGGGTGGTAGAGGGTGTTTTTTTAAATCACTCTATATCCTTGAGTTTGTTGTTGTTTCGATCAATTAAGATTAACATGGGAGTGATTAGAATAAAACTGTAAATACAAAACCAAGAAGAGGAATAAATGTTCCAGTTTCCTCGTATTTCGCTCGCTATCTGCTTTGTGTTTGGACACAGTGCAGCTTATGGAACGGACGCATATGGATGCCAAGTTGATCTGTATACTGGGTCTTGATCTGGCTTAACCTTCTACCTCTATCCCAGCTCTCCTGCCGCTCTTTTTTTTCTTTTTTCTTCTACAGCTGTCTCGATTCACAGCGTAGGCCTCTGATTGGTTGACCTCTGCCCGACTGGCCTGTGTATTCATGCATACATGCAGCCCGATCATCTGTCCCTGAAATTGAATATATCCTGCCCACCAACATTTACCTCCATCCTTTCATTTCCATCTAATGCCTCTTTTTCTTTTGTGAATCCTTCCCCGTCTTCAGTGAGGAGCCACATCTCTCTGGTGGTTTGTCCTCCTCGCCCTGGGGTGCTCGCTGCTTTCAATGGGATGTATTTTTCACATGGATTGGGCGGGACCAACAAAAGGAGGGACTTTCAAACATTCTCATCCAAACATACAGGCACATTTTATTTTTTTTAATTTAATTTAAGCTTAACATAAACTGTTTGGCCGAGATATATCATGATGTGTTTTCAAGTTTAACCATTTGGCCGTCAGATCAGAGAAATTGTGCAAGAAACTGATTAAAAAATATCCAAAATACCTTTCATAATGGAGCTGATACACCTTAAAATAAAGGCTTTAAAAGTGATTCAAGTCTCAAATCAAAACAAAATATTTAATATCAATTTGATTGCTGAAAACTTGTACACTAACATGTTTATTTCTATTGCTGATTTTCTCATGAATGTAAATATACTCAGAGCTTTTCTTGGATTACTCCCCTCTCTTCACACACACCATCCTAATGTTGTAATAAAACTATTCTTTGTTTTTTTTATTTCTAACAGGAAGATGCTAATTTTTCTGTGATCAAATTACCGTTCAGATTTCACAGTGTCCATTAAAAAAAGACAAAAATGTGAAGAAAAAAATCTGTTTTTTATTAATATTGCAAAAAAAAAAACATGAAACAGGAATCTCCATCTTATCTTTTAGAGAAAATGCACTGATGTAGATGAACAATTAACAGCAGCTGTTTGATAGTCTACGCCTGGTTTTGTGTTATAATTAGTTCTACCAATTAAAAAAAAAAGAAAGAAAGAAGAAGAAAAAAAAAAACCTCCAACCCAAAACCAACAATGAAATAATCCGACTAACAAGTATTGACTGAGTAGCCAAAGCCGGATAAATCTTATTCCTCGATGTCATAGAGCTCCATTGTTGTTCAAAGAGTCACATTATTGCACTGAGTGACATTTTCCTTCATTGAGCACTGTAGTCGATCCCACACATTTTTTTTGTTGGTCTAATCAGTCTCTCCTTGCTAAGTGCTAAGGCTAGCTCTTTAACTCAGTGGAATGACAAAAAGAGCAACAAGAAATTCAGCCAGTCTCACAGATGACTGGAGTAGATCCTGAACTAATTCATAAATAGACTTTGAATCCATGAATCAAAAATCTTTTTGAATGGAAAATCGATTCTGAATGGAATCGAGACCCCAAGAATCGAATTGTGAGACACCCAACAGACATTTTTCAATGACTACATTCCCCAGCTTTTTAGTAAAGAAAATAATTAAGCCTTTTAAAAATACAACTACATTTTGTAATTAATTTTTTAGATATTCACTTCCTTTCACTTCACCGATGAAGCAGAGGTCATCAGACTTTAACTATGGTTGCTTGAATACATTCGGGCCCATGATAAAAGTTGTATTCACTGTCCGAGATGCACAACACATTTTGAGCTACAATGTGCATGACAATAAAGGCATGCTCGTCTAGTCTATTAGTTGAGGTAAAGTTGTTGAGCTTAAACTCCAGTTTCCCTTTACGTCTGTAACTCCTCCTCCCCGCCCTCTCCTTATAAGTTCTGACCTCCACATCCCACCCTTGCCCAAGCCGGACCAGGGTGCAGCGGGGCGGGGTGGCAAAGGGCACCGCCGGGGCAAATGCAGGTCACGTCATCTGGAGATCTCCCTCGGTAATCTCTGCCCCAGCCCTGAACCCTGGATCCCATTAAAAAGGATTTACATCCAATAGTGTAGATGTACCAAAGGCAGCTTTGCTTTCTTCTCTTCCCATCATTTTACCACTCTAATAAAATCCCTATAAAACACCACACAGCTTTTATTCCCTCCCCCCCTCCCTCCCTGCCATGGTAATGCTGTAGGACTGCGATGTGAGCGTACTGAGCCACGCCCACTTCTGAGGATAACAGCGAGGGATTGGTTGCTAGTCTCATCTGTAGTGAAAGCTTTTTATGGGATGTGGGTGCTTGGCAGGCGGTGGCGCATGAGTAAAAGACACAGCGAGATCTTACAGAGAGAGGCGATGTGTGAGTTGGACTAAAAATAGAGCGATGAGGACGGGATAAGCGGCAGAAATTATCTCTGTGTTCTCCAGCCTCTATTGTCTCCTCCTCCCTCTTATCTCCATCTCCTCTATCCCTCCCTCTTTACAGTAAGACCTGCTGGCGTCAGTATTCCTCCCTGAGCTGCGAGATCTGCTCCGATCTCATTATTTGTGTCGTGGTCAGTAGCTGAAACTATGAGCTCACTCGCCCCGGGTTCCTGTTGAGCCCGCCTTTACTGAACACTGATACTGTGGTTAACTCGGGCCAACCTGATTGCACGGCCACACAATCGACAGCTACTTTTGGATTATAACCGCTGCCAAACATGAGCTCAAGCTTGTTGGCACTGTGGCTGTTTTAGAAGATAAACGCTAACGGATGCGAGCTGCACAAAAGGTGCTGCGATCACACGCTACAGGCAAGAGATAGAAGCGTCAGTGTGGGGCCTTGGAAGGGTTGGGTAGAGAAGTTGGGTTTTCCTCTTGTGAGGCTTACAAAGTCCACAAAGTCTACAGAAGAGGCGACATTTCCGTGCTGGTAATAAAATGTATTTCCTGTCCAAACTACCTGTCAAAGTAAGACACCTGGACCGATTTGCGTTTGCTTTACAAAGCTACCTCTAGTTCAACAAGTTCCCAAAATCAACAAAAAAGTGGTCGCTTGCTTAGTCAATGGTCGAGAGCTGGTCCCCGTATAAAAACGTCTCCCGCCCCTCCTGATCCCTCCAATAACTTTTCTTGACTATAACCTGCTGCGTTGTCACATCAGCTCATCCCGACTTTATGCTGAAAAAAGTACCAGGTGGGCTAGCAGGAGTCGGAGTGAAACATTTTTGGCTGCTTGAGTTCACACATAAAGATCACCCCAAAAAAAACTTCTTGTTTTCGCAAGTGTGAAAGCACTACAGGCTTCTTATGTTTGCATACAGCATCTTAAATGTTTGTCTGGAGCGTTGTCCATCATGATTTTCATTTTAGCCAGAAACATACAGAGCGAGAGAGAGCGAGCAGAAAACTGATTTAGAAGTTGATATGCAGTCGTCCTGTTTGAAGCTCCAAGTGAACGGGACACTTCAGGAAGTTATCTCAAAGTATTTGAACCACTGGACTCAAGTTTAAGCTGCAAAATTAATATTCTGCTGTACAAATCTTTTACACTTTTACTCAGAAGTCAAGATTAGTATTATTTATCTCCTTTTGAAGCAAACTTTTTGAGCAGGCTGTGAAAGGACGACAGTAAAAGAACAAACTTGCTGTGGCTTTGATGATTCTTTGAAGTAAAACTGAAGAGAAGCTGAGAGGTTCTTTGAAGTCGGAAACTTCTTACGTTTTAAAAAAATGTCGGCTATTTCTCTTATCTGATATCAACACAAATCGTTTAAACTTGTATCATGAAAAGGGTCATCAGGAGGTGTTGAAGTTCACCCCCTGAACGTGTGTTTGAATGTTTGTGTGTGTGTTTGTATGTTTGTGTGTGTGAGGTTTTTCAGTGTTCCTATCTCATGTGACCACTGTGTGTGTGTGCGCGTGTGTGTGTGTGTTTTTGTGTGTCTGTGAAGAGTTTAGGAAACTTTTTATAGAATTAAAGCCACAGTCAGACCCTTCACAAGCTGCCATGTTGCTGCTGTTACAGCAGTTTCCCTTCAAGTCGCCTGCTGCCAATCCCCGTTTATCAGGGATTAGATTACTGAATTCCACGAAATATCAGGAAGAGGATGGATGGATGGAAAGTCCAGCTTACTTGATGTTCCCATTGACGGTTAAGAAGACGTGTTGGTCAAATCAGTGTTTTTTTAGCAGAAAGAAAAGTCTAATTGTAATGCGATTGTTTTTTTATGTTAATCGTATTACAACTAAACTAAACTAAAGTGGAAGTTTATTCAACAAGGCCAAAATAAACCCCTTCTGTCGTCTACTTGTTTAATAAAGCAACATGAAGATAATCAAACTAGAAGGGCACTTAGAGAACACATGTGGAGACGTTCCTCGTTCTCCAGTCGGATTCGGATCCCCTCCAAATATTTAATGGGATCCTCCTTGGCTCTTGGCTTCACTCTTTTACCGAGTTTTACGACAATCTTAGCGAACACATGACTCTTGAAACAAAATTGCTTCAGTGGATTTGATTGTGCTCAATTTTTTAAAAAATATTTAACTCTATTAGGAAGCTCAGTTAGTCAAACTGTCCCTCCTTAATCTTACAGAGATTGAATTATCCAGAAACTAATAGTCATGAATAAATGACTAAAACAGAGTCTCTGTATCTGTACAGCAAATCAAAGTTTGCCTTTTACTGTAATCATTTGTTCTCTTGTCACAGCTCTAACATTTCTCAAGCTTTGTTTTCTTTTTTTAAAGAAAAGTCATTAAGTTGGAAATCATCCAGTATTGGATTTAAAAAAAAAAAAAAGGTTCTATAAGACGTTTTCTCACTTTTAAAAAAAGCGGTCTGTGGAGATCAGAATGCTGGCCATTTGTGTTTTCTCTCTCTCTCTCTATATATATATATATTTAATTGACACCACTTTTATGCGTTTCCAAGATTTCCCCCCCAGATTTTTTATTTCAAGGTTTTGCTGAAATCTCCTTTTTTTGTTATCTTTTCCACATATTTGAATTCATACATTTTGTTGCTTCAGAAAGATTGTTTCAGAAACTTTGACGTGAGTTAAAATAAGAACTGAACATTGATCAAGCTTAGACGCTAAGAACTGGTTTAGATTGGTTCCTTTCTTTTATCCATCCAATCAAAAAGGGTTGAACTCGTCTTGTTTGATATTTGAAGTGTGCACAAATCTAACCTCTGCAACAGATCAAGATGGGACCAACATTCATTTTGATTTCTCTCCCCCCCCCCCCCCCCCCCCTGCATGCCTCACTGTTCGCTGTGGCAGCTCTGCAGTGAAACTCGGCCAGAGTTTTATACATTTTTCATGTGTGTGATTCCTCTCCGTGCAGCGATCTGCTGTGACCCCAACATGCCCTCCAATCAACATCCCACCCAACCCCAACTTTGCCACACGCTATACATTAAAGCTACACTGCTCGCCCATCAATTAAACATGGGCTACAAGGACAGGCAGAGTTCAGTGAGCCTCTCTCGATCTGCTGCCAGTGGCGTGATGAAAGATTAGCTGCTTTAGAGGACGATGATTATAAGTTTTTAGCTTCTTTAAAGGACATTTTGACTTTCTTTAAACTCTAATGTTAGCAAAATGTAGGACTAAATTGGTTTTTTTTGGTGGATTTGCAAGTTTTCTTCAATCATTCATCCATTGTTAAAGGCTCAATCTAGACTTTTGTCCACGTACCATCCTGTCTTTCTATTTTCTAAATCTCTTTTACATCTGAGCTCACATTTCCATTCTACATTCTTCTGACTGCCCGTTCCCATATGAGCATTTCTGGCCTGTTAGATCCATGAAGAGTGAGATGATGTAGAGTGCGTGGGACCGACCGTGATCAAATGTGCGCAGGATAACAACATATCTGATCCAATGGCAGGGTGCTGGGGGATTACAGGAACGCTTCTTGTTCTGCACGGCTTTCTGCACGTATAGCCGGTGTACCGCTATGTAGGTGTTGCGTGCTCTCACCGCTCGCATGCTACAGAATAGATATGCATCAAGCGGAGGTCACAGAGAAGTCAGTCACACACATATGATCAACTTCACCTTGAATCAGGACGATTGAAGTTGAAAACCTTCGTGATCGACCATTTGTTCAGTTGTTTAAAAGTCAAGAAAGGTGTTTTTCAGAGCCAAGAGTGATGTACAAATAGCTTCCTTTGTCAAACTGACGGCTCAAAATCCATCGCTTTGCTTTGACAACATGGAACCTTTTTTTTGAGCCTTTGTAGTTCTGATTTTTCAGGTTCTGCTAACTTAACGCTAAAAATCTTTCCTCCTGCTCGTGTTGTTTCAGGTTAAAGTTTGGTTCCAAAACCGGCGGACCAAGCAGAAAAAAGACACCACCAAGGACTCCGACAAACGCTCCTCCACCTCCAACGAGTCCTTGGCCACCTGCAACATCCTGCGCCTCTTGGAGCAGGGCCGCCTCCTGTCGGGCCCTGTCCCTCCCAACTCTCTCCTCGGGCCTCCTCCACATCCGGCTAACGGCTCCCTGCTGAGCAGCCCTGGCGGAGGCTCCTCCACCTCTCCTGGGATCAGCAGCAGCACTCCTCCAAACTCCCTATCCGGAGGCTTCGGGCTGTCCCTGTCCTCGCTGGGCGGCGCTCCACCCTCTCCGCGGCTTGGCGTCCCACCGCCGCACTCACTTTGCTTCTCCATGCCACTGCTGGGGGGCGCTCATCACGAACTCACCTCCGCCTACGGGTGCGGATCTTCAGCTTTTGAGCCTTACATGCGGCTGGACAGGAAGGAGACGGATCTGGGAGGGAAGAAGACGGTTTCTTAAGTTGTCTTCCCTCCTTTAGGACACAGTGGTGCTGGGACTTAAAAGACAACTCCTTAGCTGCCTTTTTGACACCTGACAGGCAACACTCAGGGGGAAGAAACCCTGCTGGATCACAAGAAATCCTAAAAAAGGAAAGTTGCTTTCCTTGCGGCACCATTGTGTGCCACAGCACTGACACAAAATAAGAGAAAATGACTCGATGTGACGGACTTTGCCACATGAAAAAGAAACAATACTTGTGAATTTTTTTGCAGAAATGCAGTGAGTGTACGTGTGTGACCCCTGACAGACAGATGTTTTGATCTCCACTCTCTTCGCAGTGGTTTTAAGTGACTCTTCACTTTGTGTCCAGTGAGTTTGTGTGTGTGTGTGTGTGGTGTTTGTCTCTATACAGGCCTTCATTTACTGTTCAGGAAAAAAATAATAATACTTGACATGAGAAGTTCGGACTGAATCAGCGTCTGAATGAGGAGTCGGGGGGGGTGGGGGGTTTCAAAGCGAGCAGTTTGTACACACTCCGGTACATTTCCTTCCAAGTGGCCATGTTTGATTTTAGTTGATGTGCTTTCACGATATGGAAGAAACACTGAAGAAGAAAAAAAAAAAGAATCGTAGCATTTAAATATCAGCGTGTTTGATGTCCAGCCGTAGTTTCTTTTAGTAAACTCTTCATTTGGTTGTGTTTGTGTATGAAATATGATGTGGTAGGATCTGGACTAAATGGTGCAAAAAAAATCACATATCTAGATCGGATTAGTTGAACATAAAAGAAGAAGAAGAAGCTGGTTAGATTCTGCCAAAGCATTTATGGAGGAAGCTAACATGTTTCCTCCAACTTACTGAAGCAAGTCTCAGAGAGGTGACTTTATAACCCGGGTAACCTTTTCAATCTTTAACTCACACACCTCACAGTTTTAAACACAGTGTTGAACATCTGTCCAGTGTAATAACAGAAAATATGAATTTGCAGACGTGAGTTCTGCTTCTTTGTTCCTCAGTATATTTCGGATTACAGCTGCGACGATTCATGACGGAAGATCTTTGAAAATTTGCGCCGAAATACCAAACATGGTCTGGCTACTGTTCATGTTTGTCTTTTTCATATAAGACATTAAATTAAGTAGACATCTTTTACCCTCCCTACATAATCATTCTTTGCATCCATATATGCAAAAAGATATTTGACATCTTTATAGAGATGAATATAAAGTCACAATAAGCCCAAACCTGACGCATTCTCACACAGGAGACGTTTACCGTGTGCAGCATTAAACTGCAGTGTCACTTGAAAAAAGTTTCCCTCTGCTTGTCCTTTTATTTAAAGCACTTTATGTCTGTCCGCTCCTGATTTTTGACCCCCAGTTCAAAGCAGAACCAAGCGTTCAACAAGAATCATTGTTGGAAGTCACAGATATATTTAAGATGTAAAGCTGTTAATGTCTTCAGGGTCTTCTTTAAAACCTACATTTCAATAGTCTGAGTTAAACGTAAATCGACCTCTCTGAAGTCGGCCCACTTTGGGAACGTTTCTCTGGAGTTGTGCATCCCTGCAGGCTGATCTGCCTCAAGAGGACAGGGAAAAGGATCCGCTGCAGTGTTATGATTTTTATTTTCCTCTCCTCCATATGAGGAAATTTGCCCAAAGAAAATCAAAACTCACTCGCGAGAAAAACTGCAGTTTGACCCCAATTTACTCCCACTTTGCCCTCCGTCGAAATGAGTTAGCGCTTCTTTTCAAAAAACCCTCTCGCCTGCGTCTTATTTCCACCGTACATTTCCACATGTTTATTATTTATTTGTAGGCTTCGCCTCATTGTGAGGTGTAATACGTTCCCTAGAGGTCATTTCACACCGATTAAAAGAAACATGAACGTTCTCCCTGACACAAATTTAAAAGGAAACACCGGGCCAGAAGCACGTTTCTTTCACTGAACATGCCTTTCTTTGCCGAGGGCATGTGCAGGTTTTCGACCTCAGTGGATGAAAAAAAAAAAAAAAAAAAAAACTCCTCCGTCTGTCGGCTCTTTGGGGCCTTTTTGCACCCGTGTAGGTACCCGTTTTGCTAGCAGGTGATTTGTCGCTGTTGTGTTTAGACCCCGGCAGTGCTACTAAAAGAAAAAAGAAAAAAAAAACACAACCCTGTTCTCTCCTTGCAGCTCTTTGCAGCGCTGCAACCTGTGCTGTTGTTGAACACTGTATTATTTTCTATAAGCACCATCCATAATTCACACACCGGGGCATCAAATATTGAGCAGAGAGATGGAGCTGAGAGGTCAGGAGGCTTGCTTCTCGTGTACCCTTTCACAGACCCTTGCGTTTCTTTTTTTTCTTTACTCACATCAGGGTCGTTTTTTCTCTCTCTCTCTCTCTCTGACCGTCTCTATGACCACATTTTTTGCCGCAGGTGTAAAGAAGTGTGATAAATCGGCTCCTGAAACTGTTCTTCCTTGATCTCATTTGTAAGGAGATGTGACCAGAAAGCGTTTAAGCATTTACAGAAACTCACACTATTGTCTTTTTTTTTCATTCTGAATCAGCACTGACTCTGTCGTCACTGTACAGTGGTGTTTCTTCATGTAAATCTGCAGTTACTGTATCGTGTATACGAGGTGATGATGATGATGCCAGGTCTCCAGGGGACAGATGGATGCTTTGTAAAGCCTTGCATCAGTCAAATGAAGCCTTTTGGTTTTTCATTTTATTTTCTGACACTTCTGTTCTCCCTCCTGAGTGGATGAACATATAGGAGGTTTTTTTTTTTTTTTTTTTTTTAAATGTGCAATCTGTGACATCTTGCACTTGTTCACCGCCCTCTCAGAAGGCCTTCCTCTCATGGCTCTTACTGACTACATTATGATTTTCCTTCTTTTTTTATTTCAAGTCCTTTGAGATTGTGTGGAAGTTTGAAATTCAACCACTTCTTTTTTTTTTTTTTTTTGCTTTTCTTCTTATGCACAGCTAAAGGTTCCTGCAGAGGGGCTTTCACTTCTTTTCTTTAAGCAGTAAAAAAAACGTAACTTAACGGCACCAGCTTCTTACTTATGCTGAACAAAAACTCTATGTACATATATATAAAGTTCTATATGAATATATATGAATGGGTCTTCTTTGCACACGTTCTCTCCATGTCCGCTCCGTGTGATTCAAACAGGAAACAAAAACAAAAAACGCAAAGGAAGATTGAGAAGAAAACTTTATATATGCTTTACAGTTCTTTGTCTCATTAACATTTTGCACTTATTTAAAGAGGCTTACTTCTGTTTCCGGGCTGACAGAGCTGTTTTCACGCTCGGCCAGGATATTGTACAATATGTATATGTATTTTTATTCATATGCATATAAATATATGTCTATGTACTTCTGTCTCCTGTGGTCTCTTCTTCTTTGTTTGGATGCATTCAAGATGTGTGGAGGGGGAGCATTTCAAAAAGCAGAAATATGTTTGTATAATGAATCGGAAAGAATTCCAGAAAAAGCTTTTAGAGTACTTTTTGTAACGGTCAACATCATGTAAAAACACGGCTGACACTGGCTCTTTCTATTCACACTCAGGGCTTTGGACTTTGCTTGATCAAAACCTTGGTGTGTTTTGTTATCACTGAGATTTAAAATAAAAGATCAAGGCAGTGGGCATCCTACCTTTTCAGGTCTTTCTGTGGAGCCGTCCTGTGGTCTGGAGTCGGGCACAAACACACCGAATGGTCGCGCCCTTGGGACATTAATTGGATGAAAATATGAGACGTATTAAAAAAAAAATTGAATAGATGAAAATAAAGGAATGCAATTTTAGAAGACTGACACATCAGTGGGATAAAAGAACGGTCATGTAATGACTGCTGGTTAAACTTTGAGTGTAATTCACTAATTTTTTGAATTTATCAAAAAGATTCTTCAACAGTTTTGTCATTTTTCTCTCTCACCTGAAATCTTTTAATTACAACATTTGATTGACCTTTAAAGAATGCCAGCTTTAAAAAAAAAAAAAAAGAAACTTCAAATTAAAATAATTACACTACATGGACAAACAGTCAAGTATTGAATTTTAGTTTTACTTTGTATTTTGCTGACTTTAAGTGAAAAAAAACTTTAAAACTCTGTTTTTTTTTTTTTTTAAATGACTCTAACCAGACGTCATATTTAAAGGACTAATGCAAAATCCTGTAACTGCTATTTATGGGTGATTTAAAAAAAAGCCATGTCCAGAGCTAACTCCATCCTCACATCTCTTTGATTATCAGACAGGTTTACCAAGAGTTTTCACTTCCTGCTACTCTACTCCACACATGCACATTGTACCACAGTTCACAGGTTAATGAATGTTCTTTTCCTATATTACTGCCTCTAAAAATAAAAATAAAATTACTAGTTAGTTTGACAATTTACTAATTCACTTTAATAAAAGAGATTATAATTGAAACACATTTAGATTATATTCATATCATAAGATATGAATATAAAGTGGGATGTTGTTGATCCCTTGTGGACATTTGCCTTTAAGTGCCTGCACCATTAAAATAATGTTGGACATTAATCACATTAAATTTAAATAATTTAAGCACATTAATGTGATATGAAGGTCTGTTTCTGTGCACAATGAATACATTTCAACTACAGGACAAAAATGTCTCCACCAATACTTTTAATCAAATGAAAGATTAAAGTACTTTTTCTCCCCCTACATATGTGAAAGATTGGACACTTGGGGCCTCCATAGAAAGAGGCCTGTGTGTGATACACGACCTGTGAGATGATACCTGGACTGACAGGCTCTTCAGCTAACTCACATTTCTATGATTACTTATGAAAACTTCACCAGTGACACGTCAGATGGAGAACAATCTGCAGAGAAAGAACAAGTCGTGTGTAGGTTAGACTGAGCTGTAAAGGTAACACAGTCCATACCCCCCCCACCCCACCCCCTGTTAGCCCAGACTGCAGCGTGGGGCTCTTCTCCAAGCCGGGACAATTGATCCGCATGGTGCCAATTATAGTGATTGGCACCTTTTTTTGAGTGAGGGAGAGGAGAGAGGGTGGACAGAAAGGAGACCAGATGGGTGGCCTGTGTTAGAGGAGAGCAGGGAGGGGACGCCCAGGAGGAAGGACCCCGCTGCAGAGGAAGAAGCCGGTGGTAAACATTTTGTACAGAGAAGCAGCAGGACTTAGTGGGTTTTTGTTGGCTTTGATTTGTAATTTCTGAACAGCAGAATGATTTACCAAGGTGGTGGAAATAACATGATATCAACTACAATAAAAGTGTAGAAGACATTGTCTTCAATGAAGGGAAATAAAACAAACTAGGTTATTATGAATTATTATGGTCTTTCAAGTCATTTGAAAAATAAATAAAAATAAAAATAAACCAAGAAATTTAACTCCAATTTTTTTGCATTTTAAAAATTAAAATGTATTTTCCATGAAAAAGAAAAAAAAAAAAAAAAAAAAAAAAGTAAAATCTGGCAAACTTGCGAATAAAAACAGACCTGTAAAACAAAAAGGTATTTTATCGACACTGTTAACAGTAAATGTACTTCATGCCTTGAAAAATAAATAAAAACTGCTTGGCACACTGAAAATAACTTTACGGTAATTTATTGTGAGCTCTAATTTTTCACGCACAATAAATAAGAGTGAAGTTTTTGTCAGTGTGCCAAGCAGTTTATATTTATTTTTTATGGTATGTCCCTTTAACCATGTGCACCTAAGAACATATTCAGGCTGTGCACGGGGTTTCCTGTTGGCTTTTTAGATCTTCACGCCTCTTTGAAAATGAACCAAACGCTTAGATTTGTATTTATTTATTTTTTGCATAATGTACTGAAACTACTCATTATCATTTAGCATTTACTAAAAGGTGTTCTATCCAAAGCCATGTGTTGATTTATTTTACAATCTTTGAAATAAAAACTCATCAGTTTGGTTTAAAAAATGTAAAATGTTGATGTTTATGCCGATAACACTCTGATTTATATGAACACACGCACACAAGGCCACCACGGGTGACATGTGAAAACTTTGTTAAAAACAAAATGATGATAGAGATGAAAGTAATTCAATTAAATTATTAATTTGACATTTGAATTAAAAAGAGAAATATTGTAAAATTAAAAATGTTTCCTGAACATTTATAATGACACACAACAGGAACACTTTATTAGACATCTCCTGTTTAGACATTATTCATTTTTATATTATCATTGTATAATTATTTATTAAAACACCTGATTTTTTTTAAAATTAGTGTGTGTTCATGTTACAGAAACTATGGCTGCCAATCAAATCAACTTCAACTTTATTTTTCCCTGAAGGGCGATTCATTTTCCAGCAAGGCATAAAGGACAGAAAATAGATAAAAAGATAAAATACATTTCAAATATACTTTGAATATATCAGGCTTGGAGAAACAACAGTGATCCGTTACTGAGGCTGAGGAACAATGGACTCTGTTGTCTGAACAGATAATGAATACAAATGTTTTAAGATGTTTCTGTAGAGAGAGGAGACACCTCTGACAAATATTACTCTCCACTCCATCACTGATATTGAGTTATTCATTATTCCTTGAACACGTATAGGCAGATCATGATTACATTTTTAAAACAACCACAGGTCACTACAGCTTCTTTTCCTGTAAAGAAAATAAATGAGAAAATGAATGAACTTGTATTTTACTCAAGTGTTTCTTTCTATACATTTTTATTATCCCCCATGTTCCAAATATCATACTTTTTAATACACAGCAATGATGCAACGGCTCTCTTTTCTTTCAGATCAGGATGTTTTGGTCATATCTGTAAATATTTCAGATCAAACTTTCAAAGATTCCTTCGGCTCAACAACAATCAGGTACTCCACTGAGTTTGATTAATCAATTTTTTACTTTTATAATAGCTGTAAATGTTATAAATCTTTTTGCACAGTGAGTTACTTGAAGTACAAACCTCGTCTTTCGTCTCGTGTTGACTGTTGTGTATGCAAGCGAGCTTCAGATCAATTCCACATCAGCACTCTGACACTGTTTGTTGTGCATCAACAGACGATCTCTCAGCTCCATGTTTTCTTTGAACCTCATGGTGTATGTGTTTGTGTGTAATCCTGGAGGGTCTGCAGACCTTTAGGAATGCTTCACTGTCCTGCCGGCCCCCCCTGCTCTTTCCTCCCCTTTCTCTCCTTCCTCTGTCCTCCCACCCTCCTCCCCCTCCTCCTCCTATAAAGCAGCTCAGCGGCCCAGCAGGGGGGCCTCTCTACTAATTAGGGTCACTAATTGGGGGTTGGCCAGGGCAGAGACCCCTCCACACCTGCACGGTCATGTGACTTTCAAAGAGGTGCGCAGGGTCAAGGGTCCCGTAGTCGGGGGGGGGGGGGGGGGGGGAGAGAGGAGAGAGGGAGGGTTTGGATTAGTTTAGCTGAGCAGACGAAGAAAGGGGTTAAAGGAGGAGAGCAGGAGGCAACAGGCGAAAAAAAGGGCAAAATGATGCAGTAGTTATATTAAGTTTACTTATTGAGCACAATCAGTGAGTTCCATGTGGGGTCCAAAAATACCCCCAGAAACTGCAACATCAAAGTACAATGTTTCCTCCCCCTTACTGACAAAAGTGACAAAGATAAGGAGTGAAAATGCAGGGACTTGTTGAGGAAGTGCAAAATGACAGAGTGAAATACACGTTGAGAAATTTGGGCGAGGACACGCTGCCTGGTCAGAGGTTAATTGCCAGGTGACCTTAAGGGCCGGACAGCTCAGCAGAGGCCCCCGAGCCCGCCTGCCTCTCTCGGCTCTCGAGGACTAAGTGATGTATGCTTGTTTTGACACGATTCACACAAGAGTCGGGGCTTAAGCTCTATGAAAGATTCACAGCTGCATTCCTGAGAACCAAACTGACCTCGGAAAAATCTTACAGGAAGAGAGAGAGAGAGAGAGAGAGAGAGAGAGAGAGAGAGAGAGAGAGAGAGAGAGAGAGAGAGAGAGAGAGCGAGAGAGAGACAGACAGACTGTGTTGTGCATGTGACAGAAAAGGGTTATAGCTGTTATTCATGGAGGACTCTTTGACACAGTACAGTAGGAGATGCACATGTGGTTACATTACATTTCGCTGCTTTAGTTTATTTTTTAACACTGGCTCACTTTATCACTAGTTGGCCTATTTGATTATTTTTGTAAATAAACACCAACCCAAACTCTTTGAAACATTCGTTCATTTTGGGGTGCTGGTGGCGCAGTGGGTAGTGCGTGCGTCCCATGTATGGAGGCTTTAGTCCTCCAAGCGCGCGGCCCAGGCTCGAATCCAACCTGTGACTCCTTTCCCGCATATCAATCCCCACTCTCTCTCTCTCTGATGTCCATCTTTATCCACTCTCCTATCTTTCCAATAAAGGCAAAAAAAAGCCCCAAATTAAATCTTAAAAAAAAGAAAAGAAACACCCCACAGGTTCTCCCTCAACCCAACCTGGTTGGTTTTTTGCAAAAGAAATAGACAATCTGAATAAATGGAAGACATTTTTTTAAGTTCAAATTAGTTTTTTTCCAAGTAAAATTAAATCATGTTTTCAAAACAATATTTATTTTAAATTGCTCTGGGTATTTTTCCTGAACTCATTTTGGAGGATTGTTGATGCACTATTGTACATAGGCGAAAATATTTGTAATGCATCCAATCAAGTCCTAACGTTGGCTGAACATGTGGACAAACAGCCATTTAGACCAAAGAATAGAAGGTAGTATAGTTGTATTATGTGACATTGTGCCAGAGGCACTCACACAACTCATCATAATACTGTTCCCTTTCACAGAGATGAATGAATGTTGCCTTTGCATATAAAGACCCACAGCCGAAGGCATAACAAGTTGAGATCATGTGTTGTATTTGCCCTTCTGTTCCTCTTTCCATGGATGACTCTGCCACCTTAACCTTCTTTTCAAGACCTGAGGTCTTCAATTAACACTTCCTGTCGTGGCAGGATTCAAGGACGAGCTCCCCCCCTCCGCTCTTGTTAAGTCTGTGCAACCAAAAGCAGGAGCAAGCCACATTTTCACATCACCTTTTCGTTTTTCATTTATGTGTGTTAAGCCTAGATTCTGGTAGGCTGTCTCTGATATAATGTGAAACAAGCAACGAGTGCACTAAGACCATCCCAGCGTTGTTTTTTACTGTGCTCTAAATCAGTGGACGGAGCTTTGAATTGACTCGGTACATCCGGCCTTGGGTCTGAGGCTGCTTTTGTGGAGGCTGCCATCTCCCTTGTTTAGGTCAGTGGATTTTCAGAACGCGATCATAACTCAAGGACACAAGATGGCTCCAACATTTATCTCCTGGGGCACAATGCACCTGGTCTCTAAAGCCATATTCTTTCACCATAAAAGTCTTTCACCATAAAACCAGCTCAGAAAAACAACAACCTTGGACTCCCTCTAAGAAACACACAACTTGATGCACTCATAAATCCAAAGTAACGTCTTTCACTTTCTCCCTCATCTTTCAAACAAGCGTAAAGAGCGATTCCTCTACTAATTAATGTGCTGAAAGCTTCTTATATTTCATTATCACATACCTTAGGACTCACTGTTTGGGTGAAGCGTCCAAGGCAAATCGACAATAGCTAATTCCATTTCAACGGCATGAGAGTGCTTTCCAAGTAACAGGTGAGGTGATGAGCAGAGTGCAATCTGTGGTGTAAAAAAACAACATTTAGTCTAAAAGAAAGAGCAGAACCAAGAAAGTACTTACGTTTTTTTATTAGACAGTCTTAATAGAGAGTGCGTGTGTCCTTGTATGTCTGAATATCAGTCACTTGTTGCTACACTGGAGTCTTAAGGAGCTCATCGATAACTTAAGGGTACTTGTCTCATGTGAATGAAGTTTTCTGAGATATTTGAGTCGTCTCTTTAGTCACTTACCGATTGATCCTGGCTTCATTTTGAAAGCATTTTTAGTGATTGTAGTCTTTTATCACAATCAAGAATTTCCTCTGCTCCCTTCATTAAACATGTGTTAGTTATATTATCTATGTCCATGGCATGTGAGCGTGTGCTTTCAATCTTTTTTGCTGCAAAGAGCTGCAATTAACCATTAGCTAAAAGGCCTAAACTCATCATTCTCCCAGTGTGACTATACTCTCTCTTTTATGTTTTTTAATGTAGAAAAGTGATCTAAATATTGATAAAACTTCCATGCGTCTAAATTTATCTGCCGCTAAAAAGTCTTCACATGTCTCCAGTGATGGCCTTGTGTGTGTGTGTGTGTGTGTTCATATAAATCAGAGTGTTATCGACATAAACATCAACCTTTTTCATTTTTTAAACCAAACTGATGAGTTTTTATTTCAAAGATTGTAAAATACATCAACAAAGAATTGAACACCTTTTAGTAAATGCTAAATGATAATGAGTAGTTTCAGTACATTTCGTTCGGTTCATTTTCAAAGAGGCGGGAAGCTCTAAGAGTGAAATTGTACATTGGGCCATATTTAAAGGAAAATCAATGTTTTTGTTAACCCAATATAAAGCAAATTCACAACAGCTAACAACAGAATTCAACCCATTTCTAGCTAGTATTGCTGTCACTTGCTCACAATGCTGTTAGCTTAAAATGTGCGCCTTTTCTTAGGTTAACACTATCAAATTGTTACGTTAGCTAGGAAGTGGTTGAATGCTAACAGCACATGTTGAATAACAATCTGAGTTAGAGTGGAACACCTCACGTTCCCAGTTCACCCTCACTAAATGTGTAGGTTTACTAGCAGCCTTCCCTGAAATCTACCGGGTGGTGATCAGCTGACCAAATTCGACCTCCTCCATGGGGGGCCACATGGGAGTTGAAGTACCCTAGTAGAACTAGACCCTAGGCAGAACCCCTTCCACGAGCACACCCAGAGACTCCCAGGAAGCTGTGTACAAATCAGAGCCTTCCTCTCTGCTATCTGACGACACAGGGAAGTGACCCTGTCGTTCACTGGGGAAAAACTCCAACACAGCAGTGCTCAGCCAGGGGCTTGTGAGTATCCCTACACCTGCCTGACTCCTCTCACCCTGGGCAACTCTGGAATACAAAATAGTCCAGCCTGTCAGGAGTTTGGTTCCAGAATCTGTGCTGTGTGTTGAGGCGAGCCCAACCATCACCAGCACATACTGCACCAACTCCAGTTCCTTCCCCGCCAGAGAGGTGACGTTCTATGTCCCGAGGACCAATCTGAACACGCCCGTGCCCAGGACTTCATCTGCCCACTCGGCTTATGGGAACATGGGTCCCTGCCAGAGAAATATGGGTTATGTCAGAAATCACACTCGTTCCCTACTCCCAATATAGGGAGTTCTATGTACAGGAAAATATAATGATCTCATCTCAATATAATGTTTTAGGCTCTACTTGATGTCTAATGGACTGCTCATGATGACATAGTTGTTGTTGTACGTCTAAAACATACAGTTTAAAGCTGGGTTGGGATCAGTATGAGTGATAAATAATGTCATGAATTTCAGTGAAAACTGATTTAATAAGCATATTTTCACAAAATAATTAAAATTCCATATTGAAGGTTTTTAGGTTACAATAGAAAAAGGGTAAGGACTGATGCATGGGTTTAGTGAATGTAACACAACAATCTTAACCTCAGTATGCCTCAGAATCTAAAAGTTAAAGGTCATTATTTAATCATAAAACAGAAGTTGTACACTTGTGGATCTTAAACTCAAGTCCAAAAATCCCTTTTTTTTCATTTTGCATCACCGGTTTTAAACTTGATTTTAACAGTTTGCTTGTATCAGGCTCAGCTTGACCCTCTGCCCCATGGGGTCACTGCAGGTTGCCCTCATTAGTAACAGGGGGTCTCCAAGTCGACCTAGTCCGTCACCCTATTTGTGTCCTCCCTAATAGACCCGAATCGACCACACATGAACCAAGGTTCCTACTTAGATAGTAACCTATAACCTCGGGAACTTCACTCTGTTCTTTGCCTCCATTCATACTTCATTCACTCGGATTCCTGCAATCCGTTTAGTCAATGAAAAGGGAAAAGACACATATGCACCCTAGAGATCATTGCCTCGGCTCAGACCCAGATGCCCACACACACACACACACACACACACACACACACACACACACACACACACACACACACACTTGCTGCTTGCACATCCTCCAGTGCTCACGCAGAGCATATCCGGGCCTAACAGAAAGCAGAGGATCTAGTGAGAAAGAAGAAGCAGGGGCTCAGAAATGGATCATTTAGGAAGAGGAAAGAATGAGGAGGAGGGAGCTCAGGAGCCCCCCTCTCTACATTTCAACTGGTGTGTGAACAAAAGTGTGATCAAACTGTCGGGCCCACAGCTTTGGGTGTTTACTGCTCTTGTATCTATAACCAACAAATCAAGGATCCCACCTCACCACCACCATCTCCACAGCTCCACTCCCCCTGCTGCCCCTTTTCCCCTGAGCTGCACAGCTCTATTGGGAACAGCAAATTAAGGAACCATCCATCTGGGTGTGATCACCAATTACGGAGGGAAGCTGTCAGCATGCATTAAGGCCTGCAGGGAAGGCGGGCGTGTTAGGGCGGCTTTTATGAAGAGGGAAGCAAGAGAGGGAGTTAAGGATTGAGAAAATGATTGGATACGATCGAAAAACCTCCAAAATAATACTTAATATTTCCTTTTCTTTCGAGGCTAAAACACCAAGAACTCATCCCGGGCTGACAGTGTTGGCTGTGTTTTCTCAGGAAAACAAAGTCCTCTCATTATTTGCCGCTCCAAACAAATTTACATTGTTAGGAGAGGCGAGGATGGCTGAGTGCACTTTTTCATAAAGCGACCATGTAAGCGATATAAATATGGTAAAAACTCAACGCAGCATATGGCCGGCCCCCTTTTGTCACTGCTCACTGGCACAGGTCGTGATTCCCTGTAACACTTCTCCTCCGGCCGGCTTTCTCACAACACAAAAGGGCCGTCATTAACTTTTTGCTCCATCGGAATGCTGAAAGACCCCGTCGACCAAATGCCCCCCCCCCCTCCCCTTCCCCTTCCCCTTCCCGTCCCCTGCCTTCCCCTTCGCTCCACCACGCATCACGCTTTTCTCTCCGCTTGCTGGTTTTCCAGGGCCCTAATTTGTGAAGGCCAGGTGTGCATGGACCCACAGTAAGGGGGGGGGGGGGGGAGAGAAGGGGAGGGGGGGGAGAAGGGGTGGGCGGGACACAAAGGGGTCCCAGAAACCAGAGGACATCAGTGCAGACTATACTCTAGAATTTATCTCAAGTGATTTATGGGTTTTAGTGTTTATCAGTTTTATCGTACAATTTAAACCTCTCTGTTTGTTTTCGTGTAATACTACAAGGAGATGAAATCCAAAAACAACATATTTCTGGAGCAAAAATGCACTAAACTACATGAGCACCTTAATCCTACGATAACAGATTTTTGGCCACTTAGCGGCCGAACCAACAGATAAAACGTTGGTCTATTACACTACTTTTGACTTTCAGCAATAGGGAATTCATTTTGGGGAATAGGTGCTCGTTTGAAAGTCCGTTTTTAACTCTCTGTTTGCTCCAATTTTGGTCTCCACCAACTTCTAAGTGAAATATCAGCCTACTTAGCTTCTGAGTAATCTGTTCTTTTCACATGCTAACAGCCAACTTTGTAACAGTGCATACACAGTCTATAGTCTGTCTGTAATTAAGTCTCTTTATTTTTTTCTCAACCAGCCAATAAGGAAAATTTCACCTTCTTTAGCGACACATGATTTTCTCAAGCTAGCAGCTACTTTGTGCATCGCAGCTAGTTTTAACAAATGTCTGTAATTCAATCTCTTTTATCTCCTTTTTGGTCTTCTATGGGAAATACTTTTCTTTTAACCTTCCAATTCCTTTTTTGTTGCTGTGCATGGCAGCTAACACCAGTCTGTCTTTCTCTGTAACCGATTTTAACTTTTATTCCCCGACTTCTACGTGCTCCGCTGACTTTGTTAGTTGGCTTTTTTGTGTGCATGCTATCTCTCTAAGAAACGAGCTTCCATTTGTGGCCAAACGGTGTTAAGACACCCAACTAGTTAGTTTTCTTTTCAGAAAACAGAGACAATTTGCTTTAAGATGCTAATACAGTCCACTGACTTGATACAAAATAAAGCTGCTTAAAATCTGTTTTGCATACTTATCCAAGGCCAGTTTTTGCATTGCAGCCGTGGACATCCCATCTGTGCTGCTCCTGAATGGGATCTGTGGGAGTTTGTGTGCAGAAAACTGTGGTTTCTGTGTGATGTGTCACTTTGAATATGTGCTCTGCCGCTGAATATGAGTATGAATGTGTGAATGAGTCATTGTGTGTGTGTGCGCGAGGGTAATTGGCGGCTGAAGGGGGGGCTACAAGTCGCTCCAAAGTTGTGCACCAGCCAGCCTGCCAGGTTGAGCGGGTTGCTCTAAGCTCGGCAGCTTCGCTTTTTGGAAGAGACGCAGCAGGTGGGTGAGGATGGTGGTGGCAGTGGAAGGGGGTGGGGGTGGGGGGGGGGGGAGGACCAGGACTAATTGCCACTAATTGAATTGGATGTGCTGATCAGATGGGAGGCTGTGGAAGTAATCTGAGTTGTCACAGCAGATAACGCTGGGCCGTCCAAGAGTGTCCGCCTCATGTGACAGCTTGTAACATAGCCTGCGAGAGGGCACCGGCCCCCTTTGTCCCTGCCACAAAAGGGGAGAGAAGCAAAGTTGCCAGTTACAGTGAGAAGCGACAGGCTCAGAGAGAGGGGGGGGGGGAAGGGAGTAAGGAGGGGAGAGAGGAGGGGAGGGATGACTGAGATGAAAGAGGAAAGCTGGAGAGGTTCAGTGGATTGAAACAGTGCTAAAATGAAATGAAGACGTACACTGGACAGAGAGAAAAGGGGGTTGGATAAGGCGGAAACTGCAGAGTCTGCAGGTTTCATTCACAAATAGCAGGCGCTTTACAGTATGTGCTGAGGTTTAAGTTTTCATTGAGATGGACCACAGAGTGCAGGGTGAGACCCACAAAGACCCTCCTTAGCAAGAATTCACATTTTACATCAGCCACAACTAGTTTTGTTGATAACTATGAATAAAAAAAAAGAATCATGCCATTCAAAATGTATCCCTTTAACATGTCTAAAAACTATAACAGACATAATTGTGCCACAAGTCCAAAGCAGGCAAAACTGCAGCAGCACTAAAAATGTACTAATGGGTTCACAGAGCAAATATTTCAATTACCCAAAGTTTTCTTTTCTTATGTAATTTTTCTTGACTTACCATAAAAACAAGGTCTGAATGCATCCACTCTTAACATGATCCTGCAGGAGCATGATATACTTTCTGTTTTTATTCATTGAAGGCTCAGTATATAAGCTGCACTTATTTCATCGAAGGTCTTTAGAGAAATGTTTCAATTCCATGTGCACGAATGTTACATTAAAAATCTTGGTTCAAAGACCCCACGTTATTATTGTGATTATGTTAAGATTGAGCAATTTGAATTCAGGATATTTAACGTTTCACAAAAATGATATTGAACTTTGCAGGAAAGACAAGAACCTCAACAGCATCTTTACTTTTACTAAAAAGTTTTGTATACTTTTTGAAAGTTCTCAACATGCTTTTATCTCAAGCTTCAGTGGCCTGTAAAGTCTCGATAATAAGACTTTTCTTTAATTCCATCCTTTGGTTTTGAAATAATACACACCTGATGAGTGTGTACACATGAACACCTGTTGCCTCTGCTTTAGATAAAGATTGATAATTTTTTTGGGGTCATTATTGGATAGGACACCTGAAGAGAGACAAGAGCAAAGGGCCGAGTCTGGATTTAAACCCACGGCCGCTATACAGCCTCTGCACATGGGGAATATGACACAGCTAAAGGCCCCAAAGAATGATGATGATTCATTTAAGACAACAAGCACAGCTTCATATGAGTACAGGTAGCAATGGACAGAAAATATAGTGAAGTAGAGAGTCTCTGTGGGTCTTTCCCAAGCCTGCAGCAGTCCAATTAAGCAGGATTTCACACACAAGCACACGCACACACGCAAGCACACAAGCACACACTCATACAACAGCTGTGCAGTCAGTCGGTGCTGTCGAGGGAGGGGTTAAGTCTTATCCGCATGATGAAAGCAGGCCGCATTTGTGTGTGAATTTCTACGTTTTTTTTGTGTCACTATGTACATCTACTCTGCAGAAATGTGTGTGTGAATGTGTGTGCATATGTGTGTGTGTGTGTGTGTGTGTGTAGCAGGTTATGCATGCAGTGGGCAACCCAGGGCACGCAGATGTGTGAGTGTGAAGGACTAAGCCCCAGTGAAGCCCGCTGCGAGGGGTCAAGACCTTTACAGAATCAGTGCCTCTGCATGTCAGGACTAATGGAAGGGCCCCACCAGCTGCACCGAAGAGGAGGAGGAGGAGGAGGAGGAGGAGGAGGAAGATAGAGGAGGAAAGGGAGAGAGGTAGGAAACAAGATGAGGAGGGGAAAAAAAGACTAAGGTGGGAAAAAAAGATGCATGGGAAGACATCTGCAGAGGGGGAACTGGAGCAGGATGGGAATATTTATGGAAGAAATGACGAGAAGAAGTGAAATCAAGTTGTGTGTACTCGTACTTTTAAGAGAGAAAAGTTAGAAAGGAAGCAAGAACAAGACGCCATAAAAAAAGAAATCAAGGAATATTGGCCAAAATGGACGGAAAGAGGGAAAGAAAGGATGAAGAAGAGAGCAGCAGGTTTAGGTGAGAATGAACACAAAGAGGGTGTAGTGATTGTATGATGGCAGGATGGAGAGCTGGAGAGAGGAAATAGAGGAGGGGGGGATGTGGGTGTGGCCAAGGTCAGACTCCCATCTCCCCGTTTAACATTATATCTCCAGGATTATAGGATTGTACATGGATGAACAGATTTATACATTTGAAAGTTTGTTGACAGATGATATGTTACTTTAATGGTTAATACTGTAAATGTTAAGTATGGAAGTGCTTTGCTTAAGTATAGTTTTTGCACGTAATGCTTTACACACAAGAATCCAGGGGGCGTCCTCCAAGCCAAAATTCTTAGTCTAAGTTGGAGTGGGGTCAAGGGGTCCTCCACAGAAAAAAATGGGAAGAATTGATGCTATTTTTTGCATTTTGAAACATTTATAATTAAAGGCAAAATGGGTAATATTTCTAATCAGTAATCAGTTTGAAAGTCTGTGGAAGTAAAATCATGCAAATGTCCTCACATCCAAATTACTCATTTTTTTTCCGTAGCTTTTTTATCACCTTCCTTTTAATGATATTATTTATCATAACTTCATATTATACACAAATAAGAGTTATTGTTAATACTCAAGATTTGGGATAAAATCCAGTCAGATTGAAAGAAAATCTGAGGGGGATCAGCCTCCCGAGTTTGAATGAGCACGACGCCTCTGCAAGTATCCAAACTTCATGTTTTATTTTATTTTTGTAACTTCATAATTATTTTACAGCTTTAGTTACCATAGTTACAACTAATTAAGCAAATAAAAAAAATGTATGAATTGGCGAAACATAAAAATCACTTTTTTATTTGACAGTTTATATAATATTATATACATATATACAAAACAAAATGATTTTACCTGTTAATTATAGAATAATACTATAATATGGCCTTTTTTAATACAACAAAATGAAACAGGTTATTATTTAAAGTGAGAACTTGTCATTTTATGTGAACTTTTTACTGAAAATGAGCCACATTCTACCAATAATATGCTGTGAGACCGACATACAGTTTCAGGGATTGATCTAGAAAGATGAAAAAAAGACGAGCACAGAGAAGAAGAAGAACTGAAGAAAAAAGAGGAGATCTAACGGGTTCCACGTTTTCATTTCAACAAGCAGCAATGTCAGTTTGACACCATGACACTCTTGTTGTAACCAGCACACACAACCTCTGGTTCACTGGTGCAAAAATATTAGGACTTCAATTTCACACTCATTTTATTTAACTAGGATTGACAAATTGTTGCTTTAAGAAGTCGATAACAGAGGAAATAGGAGGTGTTGTGTTTTTAGATAATCAGGTTTATGATGTCTAAAGATGATCAACACATGATAAGAACAAATTAGCAACAAAAAAATTAAAAAAAAAAAAAAAGTGAGTGAAGAGAAGTACACAAATCAGGACGAAGGGTACAGAGAATTAAGTTCTGCAAAAAGGAGAAGGTAATTAAATATTTATGTTTATGTAGCCTATCCTGTTCAGCCTTTAAAGATAAATCCAATCCAGACAGACAGACAGACAGACACCTCTATCAGAAGGCTATTAGTGTGCAGTGTGTCAGCTGCTGTGCCTGTCTGCTGACTGTGTGTGTGTGTGTGTGTGTGTGTGTGTGTGTGTGTGAACGCAGACTATCTATGTGTTGAGCTGCAGACAGTGCCACTGTGTGCCCTCCATGTCCAGACAGACACCCCGCTTCCTCTTCTGTTTTGGGCCGCAGACGGAGCATGAGAGGCCGTCTGGTGCCACGTTGTGCCCGGCTCAGCAGACGGCTTCCCCCCGCTGACATCATCACTGAAAGACGGTGTAATGTAGCGGCCGTTACAGGGCAAGCCACGGAGGACACTGACGGAGTGTCTGGGAGGCTGTTTCTATCTGGTGTTTGTTCGTCCTGATCGACTTAAAGAGTTGTTTGTTGTGTGTTAAATAAGAGGTTTTTGTTTGTTAAAAAAAACAACAACTTCTTGATAAATCAGTAAGAATAACCGCTCCCGTGATAATCCATTTACACATTGTTGTGGGAGAAACTGTGTGGATGCACTTTTTTTTTTTTTTTTGTCAACAAACAATCTCAACTTTAAAGGAAATTTCAAAGTTTTCTTTACTTCATATTAAATTAAAAACGTCATGTTTATCAAATAACTGTCATGTGATGCAGGGTGAAGATTTCCTGCTCAGTGGGCCTTCACAATGAAGAGCCGGTTGAAGAAACTCAGCAGAGCAACAGGTGGCAGAACACAGAGTTAGAGTGACACCTACAGTACAAAACTCAGGGTGAGAAAACACACACACACACACACACACACACACACACACACACACACACACACACACACACACACACACACACACACACACACACACACACACAGAGGCCTCAAACTCCTGATCGAGGATGTCCCAGTAGCCATGGGGAGTCTCATATTTTTCAGCAGTAGATAAGTAGGCCTATAATATTTACACCACATGTGACATTAATAACGTTGAACGGTGTAAAGTGTAACAAGAATACTTCTATCAAACGTTTTGTTCTTGTATTCATATCTTTAGCGTGATATTTATATTAATTTTACCTTTATTTAATTCAACTTGATTGGAAACTTTAATCCCCTACGTAACAATTTTTCTTTAAAAAAATTCAAAGAAACATCTGAATCGTATTGTTTTAGGTGAAGTCTTAACACTAACAAAGACACAAACGGTGTTTCTGTTTATAATAGAGGGGGAAATGTTTCGACTTGGTAACTTTACTCAGGTAAGGGTGTGCAAATATGAGAAAAAAACAATAACTATTCATAAATTGGAAAAAGGGATGAAGTACTAAATTCAACAATCTTTAAAAATGAGGATGGGGGGAAAAGTCTTGATAGCGAATAAGATTACCTAAACATGGCACGCTGAAGTTTATATGCAAGTAGCAGCGCTCCAATATGAATATTTAAAAAAGTAAAACATATATGAGGCAATATTTGATCTAAGACTATAAGAATAATAACCTGGATGAGCTTTTAGTGCGAAACGTCTAATTTCAAACATGATCACTTATCATAGACAAAAAGTTAAGAGGACCATTGTCTTCTTAAATATCACAGAACAAGGTGATTATCCGTGATTACAGGCTTTATTGTTTTTTTATTGAAAACCAGATTTATATTTCAAAAGAAAAGAGTTCTGACATAGTTTGAATTCTTCATGCAAACTCTTCATGTTGAACCTGTGAAGTCTGCAGACTTTGTTGGATCATCCCTCAGCAGCAATAGAAGCCCCGTCTGTGAACATGTCCCCTCTGTTGTATGTCTCTCTGCAGTCTATGGTCTCAGTGTGTGAATGTTTGTGTTAATGTGCTCAAGAACTAATCACAGCCAAACACATCGTGACTTACTCCCACTAACACACTCAGTCATCGTCCTCTGCTGCAAACTCACATAGAGATCCTCCTCCCTCAGGGACCTGACTCACTGCTCGCTGCTGTTCTGTGACACAGCCGGATCCCACTTACACCTGCAGCCTCACTTATTTATGTGCAGTCATCAAATACAGTAACTTTTAGAGCATTTTAGATCTGTGACAGTGTGCTGAGGTGATATTAACGCTCCTCATATATTTCATATCCCATGAAGAAAGTCCCCAAGGGTCAAAAAGAGGGACGCTTTATATGAAACAATACATTTACAGGAATATTTATTTTATTTTATTTATTTATATATTATTTATTTATTTTGAGCTTACTTGTCTGTGCTGCTGCAGCGCCCGAATTTCCCCTCTGGGGATCAATAAAGTATTATCCTATCCTATATTTGGGGTCTAAAAAAATGATGTTACTTTTTTTCTGAAGCAAGAAAGCAAAAAAAAGTTTATTTTATTTTGGACAAAAATAAAATTGATCTCCTTTTTGAGTAAAAATACAAACATAGTGCGGATTAGGACAAACGTAAAAGTTGAGATATGCTTTTATGAGATCGTTCACGGAGATTTGCAGTCTTTAAAATATCTTTTTAAGCAACAAAACACAAGAAAAGGATCAATTTGAACAAAATGTGAATTGCAGGACACCATCTATGATAAAAGCTGGTTAAATGACATTTTGAAGTCATAAAAAAAAACATTTAAAATGTGTTTGGAAAGAAACAAGACTTGAACATTTTGACAGTAGCAGGTGTCAGAATATTTGGGTTTTACAACAGTTTGTCTTCTTTTCAGGCACATAATCACACAAAATGTATTTTTCTTGGATAAAGCTTAAGGGCTTGGACAGCATGTGTATTATGATATAAGATGGTTAAAAGATATTTTAAGGTCATAAAAAATATATTCATCTGCTTTTTTTTTAAAATAGAGCGCAACATGTGAATTTGGATGAAAAAAAGAGTCTTGGATATGCTTTAAGGAAGGTCAGAGGTGATGAGAAAAGTGGATAAATCTGGCAGTGTAACAGCCATGTTTTTTTTTTGGCGGTAATTTGAGGATACAGTGGAGTCACAGGGAGGCCAACAGTGTCTGCAAGGCTCTTCTGTCACACTGCATCCCGTCTCCCTCCCTCCCCTCTTCCCCTCTTCCTCTCTTGCTGCTTCCTCCCTCTGAATTCCCAGAAACATGGATCCTGTCTCATCCATCTGCTACCAACAAAAAAAAAACCCTCCTCTTTTCCTCCTTCTTGTAAAAATACCTTCTTCCCTCCGCTCCTGCACTCCTGCCCGAGGTCTCATCTTGTGCAAAAGGTCACGACCCCGCTGCCCTCTTGTTAACCTTTTTGCAGGTTAGCTTCTCTGTCGGCTGCAGCTGTGGTGCCGCGAAAAGCCCAGATAATCCAATCACACAGTCATTAGTGGCGAGGAGGCCCGAGCCTGAGCAGGTGAGTGTGTGTTTGTGTCGATCTCTGCCTCGTAATCTCTCTTTTTGACCTATTCTCTTGTTTTACACACAAAACATACAGAAAATAATCACACAAATGTCCCCTCTGTGTCACAAACCCCACACGGTCAACAGTCAGGCCAATTCTGCTCTGATGAGTAAACATCCAGGTGCTGTAGTGGAAACCTTCCTTCTTCATTAAACCTCGGTTTTATTTTTAAACGTGTGGATGTAAATGAAGGAAGGGTTACCGGGAGTTACATCTTTTTGATGACAGGCATGTGGAGTCAGAGCCAATCATAAGGGTCATTAACTGCGCATTGTTTTGTACTGTTTTTTTATCTATATATATCTGTTTTGTTTACTGTTGTTTTTCTCCCTGAATTCTATGATTGTGTCTTTTCATATTGTTTTTAATAAATGTATAGATTTGAAAACGCCTTTGGGTTTTATTCTCTACAAAGTACACACAGGAAACAAATTAAAAAAAAAAAGGATTTGATGGTTTTATAGTGTGTGTTTAAAGTTGAACTCTGACAGGTGTCACAAGGAGCAAACAAAAAAAACGAGAGTATTGCATTCACTTTAAAGTAATAGTTGACCTAGAAATTCTTCTTTAAAACCCTTTCTAGTTTTGCTGTGTGATCGTTTCCGTCTATTTTTGAAGCCTTAAAGTTAAATAAAAAAACAACTAAAAACCAACACTTATTCAAACATGTTCTTTATGAACCTCTTCAGTTTTATTCAGCTGATTGTCAAATCAATACCAAAATACCAAAACGTGTCAAGCAATCAATATTTGTTTGTATAGCGCCAAATCACAACAAATCTTATTTCAAGACACTACAAAAAGAGCAGGTCCAGAGGTTCAGCATTAACCCACCATGAGTGCACCACTCAGCAACATTTAGCAAAGTTACAGTGGCAAGGACAAACTTCTTTTCAGAGGCAGAAACCTCGAGCAGAACCAGACTCATGTTGAACAGCCATCTGCAGACTGTGTTAAATATAATGTATTCATAGCTACAGCATCAGTGATAATGTTGAAAGTATGTGTCGTACTATTAGCAGTAACAGCCAAGTATACTATAATAGACTGATCAGTCCAATATTAATAAGTTGTGTCAAGATTATTATTTCATTATAAACTGCCGGGAATCCTTAATCAGCATCAATGCAACAAGCTGACCAAAAATGTGGATGTTAGATTATTTAAAATAAGCTATTCAAGCTTTTTAAACATTATATTACAACATGTTGTTCTCATATAAAGGTCTCAAGTCTGACCCTTTGACCTCTCTTCTGTCTTTACCAGATTAGAAACCAGCGTTTCTTCTGATTTCATTACCAATAGAGGCAACAAAAAGTCCGGTGAAGAAAAAAAAAAAAGCAGATTATTATATTAATTATAGAATTATATTAATGCTTTTTTCATTTCGTCAAATTAAATCATCTTACAGTTGTTCTCTCACACTGAACCTGCATTTTTAAATGAGAAAATGTGATATTATACTAATTAAACTGCAGGAAATGCTTTTTATTTATACTTCTGTTTCCGCTTTGCTATATGTCAGGATGGCCGAGCGGTCTAAGGCGCTGCGTTCAGGTCGCAGTCTCCCCTGGAGGCGTGGGTTCGAATCCCACTTCTGACAACAACATTTTTCGTGAGTGCTCTTCTTTACTCCTCAGACTGTTACTGTAAACATAACACTTAACTTATGTTTAACAAAGTCCTGTCTGAGATACGTTCTTTAATTTATGTGCTGTTGTCTGTCCTCAAGTCAACCTCCTTGCATGTAACCTTTAATCTTCACTCAAACTTTATTTTCATTATCTGAGACTTTTATTTTTGAAGGAAGTAATAATAACGTAGATGCAATTGTTGAAGCTGAAAATAGATTTATTTCCAACCACATGCTGAAGCACATGTAGGCAGGTCGACCCTAAACCCCTAACCCTGAAAACAAATAGCCTCAGCTCTAATCTATGAATTCAACAATCTGACACCTTTTGATTTATTCTTTATTTCTTTATTAAAATGTCAATAAGTACATTACATAAATCAGATAATAAACTCGATACATCTGGCAAACAAAGCAATAGTTTGGTTTACTTCAACTACCCATATTGATTATACATAAGCAGCCTTCAAACATGAAGTAAAGTTATTAAAACACACAAAAATGATTTTTTTTAAATATGTTTATAAATGAACAACATTTGGCTTCGGAAAATTTAAGTATCATTAATATTATATTATACATATTTTCTTTATTATCAAGTTATGTTGTGTGTAAACCAGCCTATAAACCAATGTGTGCACTGGAGGAATTGTAGTTCTTTACAAGTACATTATACACACTTGTATCTTTTAATAGTGTAACAATATGAATTGGTTTTAAACCCTTGAACACTACTTTTGAATGTTTAAATAGGTTTTACAGTAAAGTGTTAATAATAGTGATGTGGACCTCCAACAGATCGATACAACTCCAAATAAAATAGGAAATGACCTCACTGAAAAAGAAAAGTTTATATATGATTAATTATCGTTTCATAATTCAATTAGATTATTTGTTTTTAATGCAGAGTGTTTTATGTCAGGATGGCCGAGCGGTCTAAGGCGCTGCGTTCAGGTCGCAGTCTCCCCTGGAGGCGTGGGTTCGAATCCCACTTCTGACAGAACTGTTTTGAGTAGCACCGCGCCTAACGATGCTAAATGATTAAACAACAGTCATAAGTGAGCAACTTCTTCCAGTCTTCCTATGTCTTGTTTACACTGCTGAGAACAGCACAGATATCTGGATCTTCAATACACATCAACATGTTTAACAAATAGTGGAATATTTCATCTCAAGTAGTTCAGAAAACTTTATTTTCAAATAAAGAATAAAAATACTCCAGGCCTAATTATAAATGTGGTCATAAGAAGATTTGAATCTGAGCAGGACTGTAGGCAGGTTGTTAAGAGATCCACACTGATAGTAGTCTTGTTCCTTATTCATCAGATTATATTTTGTCTTAAATATTTTAATTGTTCAAAACTTTTCATTTGATAATCTTTCTGTTATACTTGCTAATAGCGACGATCTCCTCACTTTAGCTCAGCAATTGTACAGCGTAACTGAACCAACATGTCGATGACGGTGACGACGATTTGTTCGGTTCAGGCATCGACAAACTTTGAAAGGAGCATATTTTGAATATTTTCTATTGGACCAGGGTGGGACATCTGTATTGATGGAATTAAAATGGGAAGAGGCTTTCTGATTAAGGATTATTTTTTAACTGTATTATAAAAGAATATCATGATGGTACAATTAACAGCTTGTGTTTATTAGATTAAAAATTAAAACCCTCAAGACAAAGAGTAACAGAGTTACAAATTGCCTTTTTTTTTCTTACCTAACCTTTTATTTCTAAAATGTTCAGGCAGACTAAGTGAGTGAATGAAAACAGTGTTTGATAAAGGCCACAGACCTCCACCAGTCATGTTTACAGTCTTTGTGTTTATTCAAAAATAAATCCCGCTGGCTTCCTTATCGGTCTCCGTTTAACCAGAATTCAGAGACTGTATTAATGAGGACGGCTCTGAGAAACACCAGACAACAGCTAATGTTAAGTGACAATTTCACCTTTATTAAGACGGCGAAGAATCATTAGCAAAGGTCAGGGTGACGGGTGGAGGAGGCTGCGGAGCTCAGGTGGTGCCTCAAAGAGAGCAACACACCGAGAGAGAAAAGACTCATTAAACCACAAGAACGTCACTCAATGCAGCTGTCTATCATCCCGCTCTACAGACTCAATGTGTGTGATGAAGGAGATTTAAAATGACATCTACTGACTATTTAACACTTTAAACAGCAACCGTTACTGATTCTCAGCTTCCTATTTTTATATTGCAATGAGCCATTTCTGAGTTAAGAACCAATGAGCTTGAAACAGTTGCATAGACAAGTCAGAATTAAGTCCAGTAAGAAAATTAAAGGACAACAAAAGCCTTATCCTTTAAGATACTCTTGTCCACCTGGCCTCCTGTTGGTCCTGAGAAGCTAAAGCCAGTTAACTCAGCCGCTAAGAGTTAAATATATGTAGCACTTATCCCTGACCAAACTCTCAGTGTCCTTCTAGAACTAAACTCCCGGAGGGCAGGTGAATAAATAAAAGACAATATTTGAATTATTCATACGAGAGGAATGTGAGTCATCAGCATCACCGCTGCCACTCCTCTTCTTCATCATCTCCTGAATTATCACCTCCAGTTGGGCTCCTGAGTCCTGTGGCTGGTCTGATGTTTCAAAGGTTGTGAACTCTGAGCACAGATGCTAATAGAGGAGTAAAAGCAGCTTTGCCTTTGCCCTGTCTGCTTGAGTGACATTTATCTTGCAGTAGAGAGACAGAGTCGTCCCTCAGAGACATAACATATTCCTCTTCTCACTGTCAGGAAAGGGGGTAAAAGTTCAAACCCCACGTCCTCTTACTTACTTGTAACATTTTCTATATTTCACTAAAAAAAAAAAGGACATCTTTTAAGTCATTAAAATACAAGAAAACCAATCCCTCCCAGCTAACTCAAGCCTGTACCCAAAAATCTTTATCAGATGAAGGATGTAGATTCTTTTCGTTTGGAAGAGTTCCTCATTTAGAAGCTGGGGGAGGGATAAAGCAGAAATGTCCACTTCTTCCTTCACATGCCGAAAGAAAGGTTTTCCGTTTGTTCTTGATGATTGTGCATTTCACCAGGAGGGAAATGTTTGAACAGTGTACGGACGGCAGGATGTCGGTGCAGGCTGAGGATAACGCAGCTGCAGGTGAGAGTTGATCAAACTGATTTAAACTACTTATTCAAGTCACATGATGGTGTTTGTAATTCAGCAAGACTTTCAAATATTCAAAGAAGTTCTTTTTTCCTTACTGGTAACATGTGCAACATAGTATTTTTTTTATCCAGTTCTAAACCTACCTTGTTCAATATGAGTGATTTTGGTGCAAAGAACATGAAAATGACCGTAAGATATTCCAGCACAGTGGACAGATGGCCTCTCACAGGTAAACTGGCACTATGACCATTTAACCCGAGCAATGCCACATTCAGTTCAGGCATGTAGACGTTAAACTGCTAAGGTGGGCAAAACAATTTGACATTGTTTGCAGCGCCCCTTTAAAGTAGCGGTCATTTCATAATTAGCCTAGCTTAGCACTAAGAGTGAAAACAGAATGAAACGTCTTGCCAGGCTTTCCTATTAGGTAACAAAATCCTCCGAACAGCACTATTAAAAAGCTCAGGAATTACATTTTCATGTGTCTTCTATTAACCTCCATTAAAAACAGAAATGTGAGGACAAAAACGCGTGACACTGTCGATGTATTTATCTCACTCTATTTGCAAGAAAGGTGCTTTAAGTGCCAAAAGCCTTCAGTTTGTTTCAGCCGCTCTGAGGCCATAGAAAGTGAAACTGGTTTTCTCAGATCCGTCTTTTATTTCACTTCTTGTTTTACCCCATCATAAAAACTCGTGAAAGTTTCTTTTGCAAGTGCTCTGTTTTTCTAGCCCTTGTCCTCCTGTTGTGTGCGCATAAACTGATTTTCTTTCCCCCCACAGAGTCTGATGAAGAGAGCGGTTTATCCTCTGAAGATGAGGGAGACATTGAGGTATCGGCATTACCGACAGGCACTAAAATACTCCTTAATTTATACCATTTTCTAACCCACTTTTTAAGAAACACTGATTATCCTGCTCAGCCAGATGTCAATCAAAGTGTCCCATGTGATGGAGACATCGTCATGTAATTTGCACAGGCTGTGGTTGAAAGATTTTGAATATTTAGGCAGGGTTTTTTTTAAATTAAAGCAAAGAAAAAGTAATGAAATTGCAGAGTTGCGTTCACGACCCTGATTACATCCAGAAGGAAAAAATACAATTTAGGGGCCTCAGAATGAAATGTGAATAAAATCTGTCATTTATCTTTGGTGACATGATTGATTTCCTTCTTCTGTTAAGTTGATCTTCTCTTTTTTCCATGTTTGATTTTGTTAGTGTGAGATTTTGGAGATGCAGAGGGATGAAGCCAATCAGAGACTGTCTGAGTTGGAAGAAGGTGAGAATCATGTTTTCCTTTTCTTTACATGTTAGTCCTGATTCAGGATCACAGCATGAGGGAAGGGGGCGATGAATGGACAATAATAAATAAACAAAGAGAGGATATAACACATGTTGCCAAACAAATTTGCCACGGCATCATTAGAGTTAATGTTAGTTAAATATCTATTTTCTTATTGTTTCTATGGGACGACAATTAAATGTGTATTTTTAAATTCCAGTGTCCAGTCAGCTCTTGAAAGAGATGAATGTTCTGGAGATCCAGTTTCACATCGAGCGCTCCTGCAGGGAGAGCGCAGAGGCTCTGGCTGTCAAAGTATGTCATTACACTGTAGTGTTGGTTTTTTTAATGTCTTTTCTGTTCTCTTCTTCTACATCCTTACCTTTCCTTGTCTAAATTTTCTTTGTATTTTCTTTTTCATTTCCTCTTTTCCTTTCTTCATGTTCTTAAAATCATTCCCTTCTCTTTCCTAACCTTTCTTTCCCTCTCCTTTTTTTTTATGATTCTCCTCCCCCAACGAGCTTTATTTTTCCATGTCCTCCTATTTCTATTTCTCAGCTTCTTCTTCCCATATCCTTTGCTTTCTGGGGTTATATATTTTCCCTTTAAAGTCTCTCTCCTCTCTTCTTAAATGTCCTTTTCTCTACTAAAAATGTTCATTTCCTGTTTCAGTTTTTCTACTTTTCTGTTGTGGCCTCTGTTCTTTCCTTTCCTCTTTTGCTTCCCCCTCCTGATAGTGTCTTCTCTTTTCTTTTGCTTTGCTGTTTTCTTCATATCATGTCACTTCCTATGTCTTTTCCTGTCATTCACTTTGATATGTCTGATCTTGTACGATTCCATAATTTCTATCAGTTCCCTTTTCCCCCCTTCTCTTCTCTTTGCCTGAGAGCTTCCTCATGTTTACATTTATTCTTTTCTTTAGCAGCTTACAGATTGCGATTCTGCAACAGCACCTTAACACCTTACATCACTTCTGGACCACTTTTCCACATGTTCTTCTCTTCCCATATTCCCTTAACTTTGTTTAATCTTCCTCTTCTCTGTCATTTCTTACTCTTTGATATTTTCTTTCCTTTAGCTTTCCCCACATCTGTACTTCTTTTACAAACCAAAGACTTTCTTTTTCTTTTCACTATCTTATCTTTCCTTCTCTCTGTTTTCACCAAACTATTTTTTTCTTTTCCTAGCCATAATTATCTTTACGTGTATTCCTTCCTTTTCTTTTTATTGACTTTCTTTCCCTCAATTGACAATAGACTGCTGAAAGAATCAACCTCAATTACACTGATGACATACGCTCACCTGATTTAACCTTTGTGTGTTGTTGTCATGGTAAAAGATAAAAAATGACAAAGTGTCATCGTCATCTCCTCTGTCGTCTAGATGACCAAAGAGAACAAAGTCCTGAAGAGGAAGAGCCAGATGATGATGCCGCTCATCGCAGAGCTACCTGAAAACATGGCTGCTGTGACCTTTGACCAGGAGGTCGACGCAGAGCTCAACAGTGATGAGGTTAATGTTGGGAGCGAGGAGACGTTGCTGCTGCAGAGTCAGGCAAAGATCGCAGGTTAGACAAAAGTACTGATGTGGTTTATTCTCATTCAGAATTAAAAACTATTCTGATTCTCTCTTTTTTTTTTTTTTACAAGACTGAATTGAAGAAAAGTATATTTTACAAACATGAAAGATAACACCAGTCCATTCACATTGTTATGATGCGTGTTTTTTAAATTTAAGCAATCCCTGCACCTTTATTTCAACCTTACAGTTTAGACCATTGTAGCATTAAAGGTCACATATTATTCTCCTTTTCAGCAAATTTAAACAACAAGTCTCAGAGCTCCCCAAAACATGTCTGTGAAGTTTCTTGTTCTTAATCCACTCTGATCCTGTATTTGATCATGTCTATAAACCCCTCTATTTCAGCCCTGCTCAGAACAGGCTGTTTCTGTGTCTGTACCTTTAAATATGTAAATGAGCTGTGTCTGACCACGCCCCCTCTCTGGAAGGGCTCGGGTGGTTTGGGCTTTCTTGCTCCTGTTGTTTTTACGGTGAGAAGGCAGACTCAGAGGGCAGAACAAACACCTAGCTGTGGGAGCGTCACCCACCAGGGGGAGGGGCTACTGCCCTTTGTGATGTCACAAAGATATCACATTAGTTTTCCATGTGATGGAAATGTTTTCCGCGTGTGTTTACATGTGTACCTGTGTGTGTCAGAGCTGCAGGTGTCAGTCGACGGTCTCCTGTCAGAGAAGCTGCAGCTGGAGCAACAAGTAGCAGATCTGACCAAAGAGCAGCTCCACCTCCGAGAGCAGGTACGACTTTGTTTATTTACGGTGTGTTTGTGCGCGTTCGTACGTTCACTTTGTCCTCTAACACTCTGTCTCAGATCGCTCTGGAGGTGGACGAGAAAGAGGCCGTACTGAGGAGGATAAACAAACAGAGCAAGACCATGAATAAAATCAAGAGCGGTCGGTTTCATTTTCACATTTCTACTGATAAATTTTTCATAAAAGGTCTAAAACAGGAGTTTATTCAGCCCGATGCAATGAGGAATGTCCACACTTGTACACAAATGCATGGCCCAGCATAGAAGAGCCAGCTCCTCATGTCAGGGCTCATCTTTGTACCTTCATATAAGGACAAAGGACACTCCTTTAGAGACGATGAGCTTTACACCCGGGCCACAGAAAACTGCTGGTTTGAAGGAGGAAGGAAGGAGGCAATCTCTTGCCCATGTCACACTCCTGACATTTTTTCTACATCATTTCAAGGCATTCAGGACCTGACATTTTCAGGAACTTTCCTTTTATTGGTGCTTTCACACTTGCACATAATGCCTTAAAAAAAAACCTCCTGATGTTTTCGGGGTGAGCTGCATGTGTGAACACCAACAGCAGAGTTTTTCACACTGACTGTACCCAGACGTCTTACTGCCAGGTCCATGGTACATTTTCTACATAAAGTCAGGGATGAGCTGATGTGTGAACGCGACAGAAAATTAACTAAAAGCGAGTGGGAGGGGCTCATGGGGCAGTCTACATTAAATTTTTTTAGTAATTTTCACGAGTGCATATGTGAAAATGCCTCAACACATGCACCTCACAGCAGGAGATTATCAGCTTTGGATGCACTCTCGTAAACCTAAATATAACGTTGTCTTCAGGTTAAGAGGGGCGGCTGGGTGGCGCGTGCGGGTGGAGGACGAGGGGAGAAGGAGTCTTGCATGATGGTGATGGTTTCTGTGTTTACATCACTAAAACAGGTTTAAGGACATTTCCTCGACAATGAAAAGCGTGCGTGAACGGGCTAATGTGAAGCTAAATCAAACAGCTCGCCTGAAACTCAGTGGACAGTTTTGAATTCTCCGCCCAAACGTTTTAAGACAACGTTCCCATCATGTCTCCCCAATGACCAACAGATGAGGGTGTTAACGACTCTCAGTGGAACTAGGTCAACGACTTGCTTGAACAACTTCCATTTGACTACGACAACCATAATGACCCACAGGCTTTATATTCTGTTTTCATTTTATCTGCTGAGGTTCTCAACGCTCTCATTTAATGAAGCTTGATTGAAACAGACAAAAGTAGCAACTCTGAAGCTTGAACGACCATATGTAAATATTTTTGTTAGTCTAAGTTTCTTCTTCTCAACAGGACGCCGTCACGAAGCTGCTAAATGTTGCCTTGTTCATTCTCTCTGGGTGTTCTCCGTATGTTCACAGTCTCCCAGCTTGTCAGCGAGGAGTTCACAGAGATGTCTCAGAAGCTGGAGCTGGAGCAGGGCCTGCGGGCGCACGCTGAAGTCTTCGCCCACCAGGTGTGAGCGCGTGGCCCGGTGTGTGTGTGTGTGTGTGTGTGTGTGTGTGTGTTCTGTGTGTGTATATACGTGTGTCTTTTCTGCCTAAAACATTTTGTCAAACATTCACACCTATAGACACTGAGGGTGACAGGTCGTGCTACGGGAAGGAAGCGGGAGTGTCGCTGCTGACCTTCCGGCGGGTATGGCCGAGACTCGGGCGGGTAGGAAGGGCTCGAACACACGCATACACACACACACACACACACACACACACACACACACACACACACACACACACACACACACACACACACACACACACACAGTGCTGTCAAGGGGCTGCTGATGTGGCGGGACAGAGAAGAAGGGGTCTCCATTCTCTGTTTTTCACACTGATGACACTTTGGTCAAATCCAGGCTGTCTGTGTGAGGCGAGGCGTTCACACACACACACACACACACACACACACACACACACACACACGAAACAAAGGCACACACACTCCACAAAAACACAAAGTCCCAAACACACGCAGCACGGTTTCCTTGCCCCAGCTGCTCCCATAATGAAGGCCTTTTCTTTCAAAAAACACCTCTCTGTCTCCGTCTCTCCCCATTTAGCCCCTCCCTCGCCCATAATTAGCGGTCATCACTGCCGCCGAAGGAGAATAGTGGTCTTTAAACACAACCTGTCTTTGCCTGACACCTTTATGTTGTGCCGAGCATATAGCAATTGTTGCCTTTGTGCGTGACGTCCTCCATTTACCGGACAGGCTCACAATGGGCCGCCTCGCAGGGGTCCTTACCTGTGAAAAGGACCCCCGACCGCTCACACAATTCAGCCCCTTTTACTCTCAATTCACGGTAAAAGACCCCCCTGCGCTGAATACCTCTTGTATGCACTACTATTTGTCTGTTTTCATGTGTTTTGAAAACACCAACCATTCACACCCCTCCTCTGTGGTGCATGCTGGTATAATGATGCCGGGCCTCAAACAGGAAACAATTTGGACGTTTTTTTCTTTTTGTGTGTGTTTGTGTGTGTGTGTGTGTGTGTGTGTGTGTGTCTTTGTCTCTTTGTATTGCAGTGTGCGTCTGGACCTGTGTGTTTGTGTGTATACAATAATTGCGCTAATTGCCGTGTGGAAATTGTTCTGTGCCTAATAATGGAGAAAGCAGATTAGAGCGTGTTATTTCAGAGCGATGAGTCTCGAAACGTGTTCTCCGAAACAGAGCGCACCAAAACCCGCAGCTTTGGTTGGTTCTCACCCGGAGAAACAAGGAAATGAAAACCATTTTTTTGCTCACACTTCCTGTTGAATCACTCGGCAGAAAAGAAGTGCATACAGTTTGTCAGAGAGATGCATGGCAGCGGCGGAGGTCACATCCTTTCTGTTCTCTCTGTGAATAAATGGTTTTAATGAGTAGAGATACACACAGGTTACACACGATGGATTTTACAGAAAATACTAATTGTTTTTGGGTTTAACTCGATAATATCTGTTTCTTTCTAGCATTAAAAAATGTAATTAAATACGCAATGCCTTTTTTGGTGGTCAAATTTTCAGTTGCATCCCTTTTAGTTTGCTTATTTATTTATAATTTGACAAATTATTAATTTTCTCTTAAGACCAATGCTAGCTCCTGAGCTAATTAAACAAGCCACCTGAATGTACAATATCGCACAAACTCTTTCAAAAGAACAAAATGTTTCTTTAAAACACTCTCACTTCTGTTTCAAATGAAACCTGTCATTTTGTGGGAGTCAAAGGAGAGAAGACGATTCAAGACAAAGCTGTAGACTTTCTTTCCTTTTAAGCCAATTATCTTGTTGTAGGAAAAAACGATCCTTTGTCTCACGGCTAATTCATCGTTTTCCCTTTGTTGCTCTTCTCTGCTGAGGAGTTTTTAACATTATTGTTTGACTCTGACAACATTTCATCCTGACAACCTCCTGGGGAGAGAATAAACAAGCTGCATAGAACTTTTTCTTTTCATCTAATTTAGCCTCATTGTCCTTGGTGTTTTGGTGTTTTGTTTTTTCCCCATTTTTCTGAGAAGCAGATGATTAAGATGGATGTGTTCAAGATACCAAGAGGTGAAGCTGTTGTGGTTTGTGTTGTCAGATGTTGGTGCAGCAGAAAGATTCCCACAGACAGAGTGTGTTACTGATGCAGAGCTCCGACGCCGGCCTGCAGCTGCAGCAGGCGCTGGAACAGATCTCCTCCATCAGCTCCGCCCTGACTGACATTCAGCGCTGTTACCACGACCAGGTGTGTGCAGATGAAAAGGCACATTGTGGGTTTTTTTTGTGTCTTTTTTTTTGGGGGGGGGGCATTATTGCCTCCATTAGATAGGACAGCAGAAGATAGACAGGAAATGCTGGGAGGAGAGAGTGTGGGACGGCATGCAGCAAAGGGGCAGAGAGGTCAGATTTGAACCCACAGCCACTGCGGCAAGGACTATAGCATCTGTACATTGGGTGCCCAACATAACCGCTAGACTACCTGTTCTTTATTTTGTCCTCTTGATTCTTTCAGATCACGCGGTGTCAGAGCGCCGTTCAGGAGAGCGGTGTCGTCCCTGAGCTGCAGGAGCTGAAAGAACAGCTGGAGAGGAGTGAGGAGGAGAGGAAGGCCGTAGAAACTCAGCTAACTGAGGCGAAGAGCACGATATCAGAGCTTCAGGAGGAAGGTAATAGCTGATTTGGCTGTCATATACATTTGGTTGATTAGTTCCTAATTTTTCATCAATACAACCATGAAGCTTTACGTTTCCTATAAGTGTCCTTCAGCGACTCTAAATTAGGCGTAATGTTGTGATGTGCCATAGAGCTCAGGTGATGCTGTGTCACAGGAACTTTTTTTCTCTCCCTGAAGTTGAAGAAGTCTCCAACAATTATTTTATATTTAATAAAGATTTTTAAAAAATGATAACCAGTCAGTGCTTCTTCTATTTTAGTGAAAAAGTTACAGGAGACACTGGATGAGAAAGACAAAACCGAAGAACCAGAAGGAGAGTCAACCCCGGCTCCACCTCCGCCTCCTCCACCGCCCCCACCTCCTCCACCTCCCCCTCCCCCTCCTCCTCCTCCTCCTCCACCTCCACCTCCCACTTCTGTCACCAAGTACGTTACACTAAAGCCAGAGCGACCTCTACCATTTCACCAGTACACAATAGAGTATCAGGGGCCAGACTACGTTATATTACCAACAGTGTGATCGCTTAACATCTTTAATTCTTTCTGTTCCAAGTCCTCTTGACTTCCTGAGAAGCAGGAGAAAAGACGGATCATGTAAAGCTGATCAAAACAGTGAGTCGAACTATTTTTCAATGAACTGAAGAGTTTCAACCGCAAGGTCAAAAACATTTTCTTTCTGGTTTCACCAAACACAGCAACATTTCTTCTTAATTACCTCTAAATTAAATGTAGCATTTACCCATTTTTACTTGAAATAATGACACTGTGACACAGAAATGAAGCTCTCTGCAGCAAAGGCTTGAAATGGTTTTAAATATCTGATTCATTTCTGAGAACCTGCACCGTTGTTGGACATGAAGACGAAAGCAGTGGATGAAATGATGGCGAGAATCAAGAAAGGCATCGTCCTGAGGCCCATCAAGATAAAACAGGTAGATAAATGAACCAGCAGAAGCATTTGTAGATCTTGAGCAGATAGACGTATAGAATTACAAAGACTTAAAACAAACTTTAAAACTGATTTTAACCATCTATGCTTACAGGAAGATGACAGCTCGTGGAAGGTGAGATTTTTTCACACCTCTTTCTTATTTTCAGTTTGGACATTAAGAAAATCTTTCTAACAATCATCTCAAATCTTCTTGAAGGAACCGAGTTGTGAAAAAAGAAAATCGGCCATCCTGGAGCTGAAAGGAATGCTGGTATTGTACCTAGAAATCACATTGTTCCATCAAGGCCAAACGCTTCAGCGGTAAACGACAGCGTCGGCGAGATTCCGTTAAGTTAAGCAACTGTGAAATATTTTCCCACCCCAGGACAATATAAAACGTCAGCCCCTCTGCAGACTGCCGTCCAGAAGAGGGATAAGCCGACACGTTGAGGAAGCTGAGCTCCTGCAGGTTCTCCAGAGGAGGAGGAGGGCGATGGGAGAGAATCGGGAGTCAAAAACACAGGGTACACATTATTACAACATAAATATCATTGCTTTAGTTTTTTCACAGTCCCTTCTGTGTCCTTTTAAGCTTCTGTTTACTTTAAACTTAAGCCGTACCAAACTCCCTGCATGTACATTTGTCTTTAAACGGACTCAAAAAAAAAAAAATGTTTTAAACGTTTGGATTCAGCTATAAAGTTTCAGGTTTTTTTTTAATGTGGGTCTATGGGATTTGACTCACTTTAAGAGCCAGCCTCTAGTGGCCGTTAAATGAACTGCGGTTTTGGCGCTTCTGTATTGGTTTTAGTTTTGAGCCCAAAATGTTTCAGCTCGTTTTAAAACGTTTCATCTGTAGGTCTCATTGTTTTTGATGCAGCATTCCTTTAATGACACATAAGACACTTGAATTCAATAAGAGTTGGGCAAATACTCTTTAATCTATTAAATTAGAGAGGCTCCACCTTTGATGTAAATGAGAAATGTATATTTTCTTTTGCAGTAGTTGTCATAAGACTGATCACATCCCTGTGGTCAGCCTTTAGTTCTCATTTCTGTGTTTCTCTGCCTAACTCGAGGATGTGCTCATGCCTTTCTTAGACCCCCTGCCTGGTCCACAGAGCGTCCCAGCGGCAGGAGACGTTCCCTGGACCGGCGAGATTGGCAGAGCCCCTGTGCTCCGGAGGCTGAGACAGAACCGAGAGAAGAGAGACTCTCGCATCAGAGCGTCAGCATTGATCCTTAACCAACAACACTGAGGGCAAGAAACACTGAAGATGAGGTTGATGATTGAACTACACCTACAAAAAAAAAAAAAAAAAAAACTTTTTACACAGATTATTTCATCTTGACTTCAAAGAAACCAAACGTATCTGTAGAGATCTGTTCAGAATAAATTCTTTGCCTTTGAAATATCTCATAATAAATTGTCAGTCGCTCTTGTGTTTTGATTTAAAAAAACATCTGGATCAAAAAATGTCAGAAGAAAATTCTCAGTAACTGTCTCCTTGAGAGAACCAGTGAGGAGGGGTGTACGTTGCAAGCTAAAACCAGAGTTAATATTTATGACTGATGAAAAACAAGGAAAAGCATTTTTTAGATACCATTTAACCCAGATCTGTTCGAATGGTTCTAATGGTCTGGACTTGTTGCGTGTGAAGGGAAAGGAAACTCATTCAACCATGTTTAAAATCCAGCATTGCTCTTTTTTTCATTCCTGGGTCTGAGATGATCTAAGTGCAGTTTTTTATGCTACAGATCATAGATGAAAAAATAGCCGGAGCCATAAAAAAAAAAAAAAAAAAACACTTAGGTTATATGAACGCCAGCTTCTCTCTCTCTGTCTCTCTCTCTCTCTCTCTCGAGGTGTCGGCCTCTTGAAGCTCAATCCACCAGAAGAGCAGAGGTGGCCATCTTTTTTTCAGCACATTAAAGCTCTCACACCCAGGGCCCAGAGGTGTTGGTGAGATAAGAGCCGACGGTGATCTGTGCGCTTTCCTCCTGAAAGTATCTTTAAATGCGGCAGGTCGCCTTTTGTTTTCTCACCTCCGCACAGAAACTGTATCTATGCATGCATGAACGACCACATGCGCCACACCCTCGCTCCACGCCATCCATCCACCTGCACGTCTGCCTTTTGTTAAAAGCGTTTTAAAAGGAGGATGAGATTATTCTCACCCTTGACGCCGACACCATTTTAGTTCCTTCACACTGTTTCACATTATATATTTACTTTATTTAGCTCTTTTTACCACGAGGTCTGGCCCCTTTCACTCTCCAGCATACATTTTTTATTGTTTTCCTCCACCGTCTCAGAGGGTGTTAGCTTTTGGGACGCAGTAATGTATTCTGACTGCAATGTGTTATTGAATCAATGCACATGAATGCCTGTGTGTGTGTGTGTGGAGGTGTAGGAGAGAGAGAGAGGGATGGGGACATGCTGATAATGACAGAGACAGGAGGGCCTGAAACTGATACAAAGACACTATTGTACTGAAGCCCTAAGCTATCCATACATTTTATTTATTCCGTTTTCAGTGGATAACAAGTCATTCAAGTTATTTTCTCAGGATCTCGTCTTGTATATCTTGTAAGAGTGGAACAAAACAGACAGGAATAGTCTTATTTACTTCATTAGTATTGACAATTGTTGTCTTGGACCCAAAAGTTCTGGGGACTTTTTTAAGAGGAAGTGTCCACTAGGTAGTTCCATGAGAACTACGCATTATGGGAACGCTTTTTCTGTCTACATTCGCACCGCTATGGTACCTACTCTGAAGCAGGAGCTAAAAAGGTTCCTCTTAACATCGTTTTAAGAACTGAAATGGTTCATAGTTCCTGCGGTGTGGAATGAATAAAAAAGGAGGAGGGTTCCAACGGTTCCTAGAACTATGAAAAAGTTCCTGGGGCGCTGATGGCGCAGTAGTTAGAGCACGCTCCCCATGTATGGAGGCTGAAGTCCTCCACGCGGGCGGCCCAGGTTTGAATCTGACCTGTGGCTTCTTTCCCACATATCATTCCCCAATCTCTCTCTCCCTGATTTCAGAATAATTTCTAATAAAGGCACAAAAATAAATCTTTAAAAAAAAAAGTTCCTGCAATGGGAAAACGCCTAATGGCCTCATGGCAGTGTTCCACTTGTCACAGTGTCCAGTCGTTTTGTTTTATAGTTCAGTATAGTTAGTTATAGTTAGTTTAGTAATCCCAATATCACAAGAAAATATGTTTTTTTTTTATCTTGAGACTAAAGATCAAGTGAAAACTACCAGAAATGGGAAAATGGGGTGAATAAAATTGATTGTTTCTCATGGTTTCTGTTCCAATAATGGGAATTTGTCCGCGTCTTTCTTTTTTCTTTTTTTTTCAAAGTTGCGTCAATTTTGACTCCGCAGAAGCAACATGAGACATGTAGTCATTAGCATCCAAACTTCAAGTCTTTGAAAAATTGTTAAATAAGGGATTTTGGGGTAAGAGCACCCCGTCGTCTCTAAAATGACCGTCCTGTAGTGTTTCACAATGAAAACATAAAAACATCGTACAGGAGTTCGGTAAGAGCTAGTTTACATCTGAAGGTCACAGATGAAACATCAGATCGTGATAAAACATCACACACAAACATGGAACTTGTTGACGCATCCTAGGACAACAGACTGAACCCTAAGTTTGATTTAAAAAAAAAGAGGTGTGCACAGTACAGGAAGTGAATAAAGGAATGACTTTCAGCATTCAAACAGAAGAACACAGAGCAAATAATGATTATATGAATAATAATTTTGAACACAAAAAAAGAATCCCTCCCATTCCTCCTGAAACCCCCACACAGGACTGTAAAATACAATATAACATACATCACAAACGTGCAATATATTTATCTGTATAGTCATTTTATACATAGCTTTTGTTGTTATATCTATTTATATCTGCACCTTATTTTTCTATTTTTCTATGTGAATACTTGCTGCTGTTTTTTTATCCTGCACTACAACGAGCCAAATGCAACGAAATGTTGTTCTTATCTGCACCGTAAAGTACAAGTTTGAATGACAATAAAGAAAGTCTGATAATGTCAACATCAAAACAACAACAGAAACATTATAGGCAGCAGTATAAGCAGCCCATGCAAAGATACATGAAAGTACACACAATATCTAAATCAAACCACATATATTTAAGTGGGACTTCTGCTTTTGTCCTCCAACCACAGGTGGTGCTACAACCAAAACAAACCCTTCTTCTCGTTGAGTGCAGCTCCTCTCTGTTGCTCTCCTCAGCCTGAAGCACCAGAGGAGGAACTTTGACCGGTGCTCCAGCTGCTAGTTAGCACCCTGCTAGCTGGTTCCTGTATACTTTTCTTTTTTTGTGTGTGTGTGTGTCGTTTCATATGCAGAGAGATGTGGTTTATTTATTTACTCAGCTGGCTGTCGTTGGTGATCCAGATATCCTTCGTCACTCTAGCAATAGGTAAGTGCATGCTGGGAGTGCCTGCACACGTAGCTGCTGCTGTTTAAACGCTAGCGGACCATGTACTCAAGTTAAATGTGACACCGTTTTCACAAGCACTAATATCAACGTGGTTGTAATTAAATGCATGTTAAACCAGCAGGAATAAACAACATACGAGTGGGTTAGTTCAGAAAGTGCCTTCCTGCACAGCTTGTCAGATAAAGCCTCGGAGCAGGAGTTAGCCTCTCTGTGTGCAACGTAGATACATGTTTATAAAAACGTCACATTGTGAAAAAGTGGGAAAACAAAAAAGGAGGCTGTGTTGTTATTTTTGATTTTTGCATCCATTTATGCATTCGTAATTATTTCTTCGATGACATGTTTCCATGGCGTCCAACATAAAGAAGCCTCTCTGTCCCTTTAAACACGACTAACCTTTATTCTTTTAAGGGTTTTTTTTTTGGGTGAACTCGACAAAGAGGCAGTCTGTCTGTCCACGTTGTCTGTTCTGTTAGTTACCTGGCCACGTCACAGCAGCTGCAGCTGTCAGGTGTGGCTCACCTGTCAGTGTCAGCTATTTAGGGAGTCTTTCTTTTTCTTTTACTTTCGATGTTGGCCTTGCATCACTGAAAGTAAGAAACTAGGCCATATGGTGTTGTTTTTCTTTTCTTGTCCTGCACTAAAACTATTAACATTGTAATTAAAATAAAAAAACAGAATGGTGTCATTGACAAGGATTGGATAGAAAGTAAGTAAGCTCAAAATATACATTGAACAGAATAAATTAGATAAGATAAATAAAAACAGGGGGTATATACAAGTACAAAATGAATGATGAAGTTAACTATGCAGGGAGTTGAGACAGTATTTGCAGATAATGACAAGATAAAGTGACTACTTATAATATAATATAATATAATACAGTGCAATATGAACAATATAGTGTAATATAATGAAATGTTATATAATATAGACTAATATAATAATATAATAAAAATATATAGAATGTATAGCATATATGTATATATATATTGATGCTAAATAATAACAATAATAATAATAATACAATGTTAGTAATGATAATAATGAAGCAGGTCATGTGGGTAGTGTGACAAACCACATTAGTTAAAGTATGGCACCGATACTTATAGGATAACTCCGGCTGAAACAAATGGCTTTATAAAAACATTAACCTTTGCTTTATATGTTACGTTTTTTTATTTTTTATTTAATTTAATTTAATTTTTTATATTCAGGTTTAATTACAGATTTTTTTCCTAAACTGTTTATAGGTTCTTGTTTAAATGTCACATATATTTTTTTATCCCTGCACGTGTTATGTACATTTCTTGTATAAGTCTATTTTTTTAATTGCACAGTTTAAGTTTGATTCATCTAGAGGTATTCTTTAAATCTTTTTTCAGGTTAATATATGTATGAGAGGGGGGGGCGTCGGTTTTGTGATTTAATTTGTAACAAATGTTTCATGTCATGTCTTTGTAACCTGCTACTGGATGCTTTGAATTTCCCTCAGGATCAATAACATATCTATCTATCTATCTATCTATCTATCTATCTATCTATAATAAATCAGTAAACACAACTTTTGTTTTATCAGGTTGTAAAAATCTCTTGGGCGGATTGTTTTTACTGCAGCTTGACATTTGATTTGCTTTGTAGCAGTAGACTCTAATTCTGTTTTTGTATTAACCTCGTAACATTTATTACTGCGAACGTATCCTCTCAGAGTATTAATCAAAGGATTACCAAAATGTATTACTACATTATAACCAAATAAAAAGGTTAAAAACCAAAAAGATTCCTCACAACCTGCAGCGACGTTATCAGTGGTTTATTAATCATGTGTTAAGTGTTAGCCATTGGTTTATTAACCATTAAAGAATACTTTAAATATATAAATAGCCTAAACGGTTTGTCGGAGTTTAGTTGTTTGTTATAAGCGGCTTTGTGATTTTGCAACAGCAGGATTCTGTAAATAGAGCTAGAAGAAAGAGCTTATGTAGCCTGTGAGTGCCTTCAGTCTCATTTCCTAAATGAGGGTCAATATGAAAGGTGTACCCACATCTCATGAAGCTGTACTTATAAGGACTGACTGAAGAACCAAACTGCTAATGGAGAAAAGATGAACCTGTAGCCCTCTATAGGTTTTGTCTCCTTTCATCCTGCCTAATCTTGATCACAACGCTCGTGATGTATTCTTAAGCTATGGTCCTCTGTTGAATCCATCAAGCACCACTGGTTTTAAAAAATGTTTAATATTTGACTTTTTCGGTGTTGGCTGTCCAGTGCTGACAGGACGAACACAAGTTTGGGATTTATCCGCCCGCTACCAGAGGCCAAAAGAGCAAAGCAATCTGCAGTCACTATTTTTCTCTCTTTCTTTTGATTCTGTCTTGGAGAAAGTACGGCTTGCCTTGGCGTGATGAAGCTCTCAGACTCCCGAAGAGCCTCTGCTCTTTCAGCCTTCACCTTTTCAGCTCTTGGCTATACAAGTTCTGACTAGTTTGGTCTTTTCAGGCTGTGCTGGCCTTCATTCCTCATAAGCTGGATAACTGTGGGCTGTGTCTGTGTTGAAGGTGTTTTTTGATTACTTGCTCGACTGAACTGATATTATTTTCCTTTGTTGTCTTTTTATGCTTTTCCTTGGCTGTTGACAAGTGCAAGCTATTGAATCTTGAAGTCTTTTTGATACTGGCTGAAATTTGTCTTTGGCACAAAAAAATAGAAAACTGTCACGTACTGAAAGTTTGTTTCCCGGAGTCTGGACCGTCTGATCAAGTTGATGTTCTTTTATTCTTGTTCTTTAACTCAGATTTGCTGTCGAGTGTTCTTAATAAAAATCTGTTGAATGACTCAGTTAATAATGTTTTAAATGATAATGATAACTGGACTTAGTCGTGGTAGCAGCTCAGCTCACTTTATCTACTAGGAATAAATTGTTGCAAAAAATGTAAAGGTCTTATATTATTCTCCTTTTCAACCAGTTTAAATAAGTCTCAGATCTCCCCGAAACATGTCTGTGAAGTTTCTTGTTCTAAATCCACTCTGATCCTGTATTTCATCATGAATAAAAACCCCTCTATTTCAGCCCTGCTCAGAACAGGCTGTTTCTGTGTCTGTACCTTTAAATATGTAAATGCTCTGTGTCTGACCACGCCCCCTCTCTGGAAGGGCTTTGGGTGCCTTGTCTTTCTTGCACTATGCCCTATTGTTAACGATGAGAAGGCAGACTCAGAGGGCAGAACAAACACCTAGCTGTGGGAGAGTCACCCACCTGGGGGAGGGGTTACTGCACTTTGTGATGTCACAAAGGGAAAATCTCCAAACGGCCTGTTTGAGAACACATTTTCTGAAAAGTGGAGTAAGCAAAAGATGGAGAGGATGGACTTTTCTCATAATAGGGGGGTTCGAAGAGAGACTAGGGACTCATACTAGTGTTAGAAAAACATGGTGAAGTGTATAACCTTTAAAGTTACCTTTTTTTATATGTATTTTTAAAATGAGTTGTTTTCCTAAGAATCTTCACGTTCTCTTTGTCTTCAGCTGCTGGCCTGTACTACTTGGCAGAACTAATAGAAGAATACACAGTAGCCACCAGTCGAATAATAAAGTACATGATACTGGTGAGTACACAGAGAAGCCATTCTCTTTTCTATTTAAGAATTTACTGCAGTCTAATGTGTAGTGAAAAGACCCCGCTGATTTTTGTGTGAATGTTTCCAGTTCTCCACAGGTGTGCTGGCAGGTCTCTATGTTTTTGAAGGTTTCCCTGTGTTCATGGTGGGCGTCGGCCTCTTCACCAACCTGGTGTACTTCGGCCTCCTGCAGACGTTCCCATACATTCTGCTGAGCTCCCCAAACTTCATCCTCTCCTGCGGTGAGTAGCACAGACGCTCGCTTTACCGCAATTGTTTAATTATTTTGTAAAAGAGAGAAAAATTGGGATAGAAACCTAAAACCTCAAATCATGACCCTAACAGTTATATGAACATCTATTTCATCCTCTACAGTGTTGGTGGTGGTGAATCATTATATGGCCTTCCAGTTCTTTGCACAAGAGTATTATCCCTTCTCAGAGGTACATTCATTTCAGTCTCTGATGTAATCACTTTATTTTAGAAATTAGGGAATATTTTCTCAATTCAAATAACTCCCTGTTACTAATCTTATAATCTTGCATTTGTTCCTGACCTACGTCAAGGTGTTGGCATACTTCACCATCTGTCTGTGGGTGATCCCCTTCGCCTTCTTTGTGTCACTGTCAGCGGGAGAAAATGTGCTTCCGTCCACCATGCAACAAGGAGGTGAGCTCTTTTTTTTTTAAATTCTCAAGTGTGCTGCTGGACGCAGTATTGATGGTAGTCAGTCATTCAAGCATCGAGTGTTCAACACTTTTGAAGAACTTTTGAAGTTTGACACGGATGTTTTCAGCCTTCAGAGCTTTTTTCTTTTCCAAGTTTCTTAGCAGATTCTTCAGTTTCTTATCCTCATTTTAAAAAAAAAAAATGATGAAATTAATTACATTGTAATCACTTGGAAATCTGGTCTTTTGGTGCATTAACCTGCTCCTTAAATCCTCCATTTCCAAAATAGTCTTAAAACAGCTTAGATGCTACAAAGAAACGGTTAGATTTGTGTTTATTTTTTTCAACCCTAAATCTAAATTATGTTTTTGTTCACCATATTTCTTCGCTTTGACTTCTATTCGGCTACTGACAAAAATGTTTTTTTTTTGCTGATTTTTGAGTTATTGTTCTTCCTTTAGGGCATGTTCATGTGAATTTTCTCTGTTGTAAACTTTCTCTGACAAAAGACAAATGCAGTTAAAGTCCTTTAAAGCTACATGACAGTTTTAGCTTACGTGCTAATTCTGACCAGTTGAATCAGTCGGTAGAGACGAGACTGTAGATCCGGGCTAGCATTAGCACAGTAGGTCAGAAAAACCTGGACGGGATCATTGTATTATATTTAATCTTTAATAAACATAATGCAGGCGTAGTGTGTGGACAATAAATGGATGGTATCATAAACTCTCTCCCCCTCCCCCTCCTCTAGACGACGTGGTGTCTAATTACTTCACGAAGGGCAAGAGGGGGAAGAGGTCTGGGATCCTCCTCGTCTTCTCCTTCCTAAAGGAGGCGGTGCTGCCCAGCCGACAGAAAATGTACTGAGGGCGCTCGGACCTGGGATGCAGCCTCGAGGGTCGGATATGTGTGTGTGTATGAGTGTGTGTACGTTCATGGGAAGCAGGAAGGACTGTGAAATCAAAAAGAGAGTTTCTGGAAGGGACTAAATTGAAGCAGTGGCCAACGTGGAGGAAGCGCACTGGAGGAAGACGGACCAATGAACAGGACAGAGCTTTGTGCTGGATGAGTTCACGCAGCCCACGTTGGTCTCTCTTTTTGTCTGCGTGTGTTTACTGACTACCAATAACATCTACTAGAGACCTCCCCGCGGTGATCTTCTCTGTAGCGCAATGCTTTCTAACTGTTACATTGGACTTCTCCATTTTTTTTTTAAAGCTTTGGTAATTCAATATTTGTGTGCAGGGTCTGACGTTATCAACCAACAGAAACCTGTCAACTTTCACTTTTGGCAGATAAATCATCAGACGTCTTCTTAAGACGCCTGCTGTCTGTTGTGTTTTTTTTAAGGTCTCACGCTTGTACTTTTTATACACAAAAGTAGCGTTTGAAAATCTAGGAAAAAAGCAGAGATAGATGAGACAGCTTTAAGGTACTTCTAACTCCTGATGTCAAAGCTTTGATTTTGGTGCCACGTGATCGTAGAAAGCTGAAGGCCAAATGCCACGGACGGTTCTCGCGGAGATCACCTCAAACAGAGTGAAGTTGTCATGAATCAGCTCGATACAGAAGTCCTTTTCCAGTTTTAAGGTGTTGCATGCTAAAAGTGCTCTTGTCACATCGCATCATTAAAAAAAATGTGCTGATGAAGACACGTAGAGATGGATAACGTATAATTAAAAACTCCTTAAAAATGTCATTTGGATTATTTATAAGCGGCAACAAAAACGCACTTTCTTTTTCTCTTTGTTTTAAGTCGACACATTCATTCATCACCAGCACTGTAGTCTGCAACACACCCTCCTTTTTTATTTTTTAAATCACAGCCAAAATAAAGTGATTTTTTTTTTTTTTTTTTACATGATTGTTGAGTTAACCTGACATCAAAGTGAATAAACATTTTTGAAGATCAAACCCGGGTGAAGACTCCTGAAAGCTCTCAGGTGTCACGGACAAAAAAAAAAAAAAAAAGCTGCTCAAGGTGGTTCGATATCAAAGAAGTACTTCTCCTGAAGAGGCTGACATTCTTTCTACCAATTACAGAGTGATTCATTGTAGGATGGTATCCACACAACTGTAAAATAAAGATTTTGTTGAAGTAAGTGGCAGATGAAATGTTTTTTTTTTTTTTTTTTTTTTACTGCTTTGTGTTAGAAATTCTTTGAAGAAATGGATCTGCTGATCTTCGCCTTTTTTAAAAATCAGATGAGGTGACTTACACAATTGGAATGTGAAATTTAATTAAATACCCTTTTCCATCAAGAATATGTGTGTCTAGCTTTGTAAAATCCAAATCCTGTGTGTTGAAGTCACAGTGGGCACATCTAGTAGAGGCATGACCTTTTACCCCTGCTGAGGTGTGAAGTTCTTCATGAAGTACAAGACAAAACCTCAAAACACACACACACACACACACACACACACACACACACACACACACACACACACACCTTTCACTGACAGGCCACACCTCGCAGTAACAAACGTACTGTTGACAAGCCCTCACTTGGATCCCGAGTCGCTTCCCTGGGGGGGGATCAGTGGAAGTGTAGGGGGGGTTGCAGGTGTGACAGGTGACCCAGTTCAGTGAGGTTTTCTCACCCCCATTGTCCACCCTGCGTCTGGAGCAGGTGACATTTTTAATGTTGTCACTTTGAGGAGAAGTTGAGTGTTGGCAGGAGGTTTTTTTTGTTCAGGAAAACATCTGCTTTTATGCCCACTGGTTACCTTCCAAATGAACTGAGTTATTCTCAAACAGAAACTGGCATCAGTATCACAGCCTCCATTACAAGACTGGTTTCGGTAAATCAACCTTTCAATGCGCTGATCCAATTTCATATTGCACTGAACCTCCCAGATATGAACTGGTTTTAGTCAAATAATCATGCAGAACAGTTTGCTTCTAGCAGAGAGTGTCATTATAGTTCAAGCTTGTAAAATGTTGGCCAACAGTATTTCATTGCATGCATTTTTAATCTCTCTGCTATGGGGATACTCGAGTCTAGATGTTGGATTCAGTATTTTGAAAGAAAAATAACTTGTATTGGTGAGGGGACACAGCCTGGTATCTATTCACTACATGTCTTCCTAACCCTCTGGTTACTCACATGGTAGTTTAAAGCTCCTGTGAGAAGTTTTTAACTGGTTATGAAACAGTCTGAAATGAATACTGATGACTCCATATGACCTACTAAAGCAAACCAGACCATTAGAAACTAAGTCACAGGATGTACCAAAGTCAAAAAACAGAAAGTTCTTTACAGTAGCTTGAATCCTGGAACTACCAATATCTATATCTATCAAATCTTGTTTTTTTCCATCTCTATCTGACTTAAGACGTAAAAATGGCTGAAACGTTTCAATGCCAGTTGAGTTTTAATGCATGTCTTTTAACACCCTACTCACATATGTCGAGTTTAAGCTCTTTGAGAACAGTATCAGGGGATGAGTAGTGTCTGAACTCGAACACCTCAACCAGGTGCATGGCCACCTCTGTCCAGGGGGAGGTGCTCCGCCCCTGGGGGTTTCCTCTGCGCTGGACCTCCGTGATGTCCTGGGCCTCAAAGTGCCGAGGGGTGGCCATCCTGGAGGGGAAAGCCCTGGGGAACAACACCCTCTCCAGGACATCCAGAGGCAGGTCAGGGGCAGGGCGAGGCGTGCCGTCCCACTTTGTGCTGTACTGAGGCAGCCCGCGGCGCCCGTCCCCCCACAGTGTGACAGAGCCCCGGAGGTCTGGGTCTCTGTCACAGAGACTCTCTGGCTGAAGAACATTATAGACCGACCAGGGCCTGGAGGGGGCTGCAGGTGTTTTAGGCCTGTCCTCCTGGCCCTCCAGTGGTTCTTTGCTGGTTTTTAGATTGGAGTTGTCCTGATCTGATAAGAGGCACTTAGTGTGAAACTTGCTCACCTGGACTCTCGGGGAGAAATCCTTCAAGAGAGGTAATCCTTTCTTGTTTGCCCACTCTGCAATATTCTCATCGATGAGAGTCTGGAAATGGAGACAGAGAAAGTGTTATGAGTTTCTTAGACATAGTTGAAATGAAATGAAAATCTGAAACTAAAAGCTCCCGTGAGGAAATTTGGTGCGCAGAATTTGGTGCCCCATGTGGACTAACTTGTATCCCCTATCTCTTCCCTTACCCCCCTTCCCTTTGACAGTGAAAGGCATTCTGATCCATCTGACAGTTTGTGAACCAACCTTTTTATTGAGGTCGTTCAGTTTGACCGTGTCCACAAGATCTCTGTATAACTCCTGCACCAGCTTCCTTTCCTTCACTTCTTTGTCCTTCTCTTTCTGCCAAATGCAGCTTTTCAGATACCTACACAGCAAACACAAATACGTCTTTTAAATAATCGACACATGTTAATGGGAAAGTTTGAATTGTGTTATGAAGTATTCTTTCAGGTACCTTGCTACCTTCCTGTTGCAGAAGATACGGGCGAAATTCAGAGGAGTGATTCCCATGCTGTCCCGAGCGGAGACATCTGCTCCAGCCCGCACGAGGATCTCTGCGCAGTCCAGGAGACCTTCAGAGGCAGCCAGGTGCAGCGGGGTCACCCCTGAATCGGAGGTCCTAGTTACATCAGAGGAAAAAAAAAAGAAGCTTTATCACCATCATCTTCATCATGTTTGTCATTATAATCATCAGTGGTATCATCATTATCCCTCGCAGCAGCCGCTTTAAACTTTCATCATCATCTCATTGTAATCATAACTTTACTTTCACACTCCTAAGCTTTTAGTGTGCACTTGCAACAGCTGGATGCCACTGGATCCAGCTGACAGAATTCATTTAAAAAAAAAAGAAGAAGCATCTGTAATCGAGCAAATGAAGCTTCCTAAACTTAAAAAAAAACCAAAAAGAACAACGTGAAGCTTTCATCCAGAGAAGACGATGCTTACACAGTGACGTCAGCGCCGCGCTCCAGGAGGAATCTGACGCACGAGGAGGTGTTCGGGGAGCTCGGGGAGGACAGGACCATGTGGACGGGCCGGCGACCCTGCTGATCTCTGCTGTTGACCCACTCCGGTTTGGCGTCCAGGAGGAGCCGAATGGTAGCCAGCTGGCCACAAAGGCAGGCCATGTGAAGGGCTGAGAGACCCTGGAGGTTAAAACCCCCCCCAAAAAAACACAAAGCGTCATTTTAATGATGCTCTCTATTATGAATGAACTGTTCTTTTTGACCTGTGAGAGGAAGTGTCCTGACTGTCAGAACTAAACGACCTTTCACTACACACTTTTTGTTCTTTCAAATGAGTAAAAACACAGGATTTTTAATTGTTGTAGGGATGCAGTTCTGTGTGCTTTCCTTTGACATGGCTTAAATTGAGTGAGCCTATTATTGAACGTTAACATTTTTGCTTTCTGCTTTGAAAAGAAAAAGGACCTTGAGGAGTGCACGTGTGGAAATGTAATTAATTTTGTATCGTTTTAAGTTATTTCCCTTTTGTGAAAGTGTCTGCTGTTAAATACATCATTCCCAGTTCAACTTTATTTTTTTTGAAAGAAAGACTTTTTTTTTTTTTTTTAAATTATAGTTTCACATTTTAATTTTGTAAAATACCACCAAGGACTTCAGAATAATTCTGAACCACATTAATTGCATCAAGGTATCCTTTTTAAGAAATTATTTCTGACCAGTTTTTCTGGCTCATTTCCCTTCAGTGTTGTATATGTTGTTTAATTTGTTTTCATTAAGAATTTGGAGAGAGATACTTTTTTACAAACAGCATAATAATTTTCTCTATAATGTCTATGACACAGAAGTAAGATAAGTTTACAATCCAACAGTCTGTTATGTTATTGAACCTACCACAGTGTCCACGATGACTTCCAGCTTCTCTGTGCTGCCTTCATCAACATCTGGACACCTGAGCGCGTCTGCAGGATCTCTGCGGGTACGTTTCCTATGAAATGACGTCATGTACAAAGTATGAAGGGTGACTTATTACTACAAGACCCAACGACGAACACTTTGAAATAACGAAACCGGACCATTGTTCAGTGTCACAAATTCACTTTCATGTACGGTGAGTCGGCTAAATCATTAAAACAGCCAATACAACAAACATAACATGATTTATGTAAACACCTGGAGGCTAAGGCTGAAGTAACATTTAAATAAATGTACGAGCTTGCATAAACTTTCATGTTATTTACCGATTTTTACGTCTCCCACGTTTCTTTTTCCCGGATTTGTTGACAGGCTCCATCGTTGTCATGGAAACGTAGTAACCAGGAAACGTACTGTGATTTAAGGCAAAGTTGAAACTCTTTTGAGGTTATAGTGTAAAAAAAAATCATAGACTGTAAAGTAAAAATGCGCAATAAAAAATGTTTATAATTGACCATTAGGCTACTTAGTCCATATGTAATGTTTTTTTTTCTATTTGACATTTTGATAAAAAAAAACAAAAAAAAAACATAGACTTTCAACAACACAGTAGGCTACCACATAAACACATGTCCCATCACGCTTTCCGTCGGACTGAATGTGTAGTAATATTTACAGTCTATGGTAGCAGGCAGTAGGCCTATAGTATATTTTGAGCTTGTTTCAGTCATCTTCATTTACTGTCCACTCTTTCAGTATTCAGATGATGTTGATATGCAGTTAGATGCCATTTGGGTTGCTCTATAGTTTTTCTTCAGCTTTGACCATAACGAGACTATTGCATTTTTACTGCTGGTCTGAAAAAAAAACAACTTCTGATGGTGAGATCGTATTTCCAGTGTCTGAAAATGAGCAGAATATACTGATACAGAGAGGGTAACGCTACAGACACACGCCAGCTCTTTAACAGTTTGTGGAAGCTGTGGACTGTGTGATTCTCCTTGTCTCTTGCTGATATTCTCCTAAACATGAGTGAATAGTGTCAGTCAGTAAAAACCTCTTTTAACAGTTCTATGTAGGCTTTCACTTCTCAGCCTACTGAAAGTAGTAGAAAATGTTAGGACAGTACGGCCGTTTAGGCAGCGAGCTATTCTTGTCTGCCTGTCTGAAACTGACCCAGCAGAATATCCAACTCATTACCATGTTTGTTTAAAATGCATACAAAGCAGAAGTGGAAAAAGAGAAAGAAGCTAGAGGTGCAGCCACCTGATATAAGATGATATAGATAAAGCCTTCAACAACATAAGTTTGTTAGCTGTCAATCTCGAAGATAAACAGGAAAACAAATGGCCACTTCTTTATACGGCATATTCAATAACACATGTTGTGTCTGTGTCTGTAAAAGCGTGCGATGGATACGGGCAGATGAGTGGCTGCAGGCACGGCAGAAATGGATACTTCCACCCTCCCATGTTGGGTCCTCAGCTCTCTCCTCCTACTGTACGTCTGTGTACTGTGCTTGTATTGATAGTGCAATAGAAGTGGCAGCTCACATTAAACCGGTGTAAAAGCAGATCGATCCTGCCAATGCTGTGGAGGCCTCAGAGGGCCCGTATGGATTCTGTATGAACAGTTATATTCTCCATGACTCTGAGGGACTGAGGGGTCGATGGGCTCATCGGGCAGCAGAACTCTCTGATCGCTGCTATTGATCACTTGACTCCTGACTGAAGTAAAGGGGGAACATGTGCATGAGAGGACGATGAGGCCTATAGTTGGAATATCAGCAAATATTCATTAGCAAGAATAAAAGATCAAAAATCACCAGAAATAAATCACAGAAGATATAAATGTCCTGAGGGGAATTCTAACCACACAGCAAGCTTAAAAAAACATAATTTTAACAAAACTGTCTGGTGCCATTTCTCCCTGAACCCAAATTAAAATATTATTAAACATGGTGCCCAATTTGGATGCCCACTATTTTTTACTTTCCAATCCTTTGAATTGATAAATATTCTTAACATACATTTATTATGTTTGAATAAAATTGAAAGATAGAAAGATATGTACCATTGTTGGGTTTTAAATATTTAATACTCTTTTAAAAACAGTGACCCAACTAATTAAATTGGACTAAACCATTTGTGGGGGTGGTAACTTAACTCAAGCAGCATTTGGGCAAATAAATATGAAAGTAAGTTACAATTTGATTAATAAAAATGAACAAAGCTATACCAATACCAAACGTCTTTACCTGAAAGTTTTTTTTCGAGAAACCACTTCCAAGAACACCCCCACACACACTTTTTTTTTTTTTTCACATGGAGCAGTCAGGAAGTATAAACTAAAGTATGACCCTTTTTTTTTTGTATATTAAGTTTAACAGGTAAAAGTGCAGACATAATTAAAATCCAGTTGTAGGCAGTAATGAGGCTTTAAGGATGCCAAAACAACATCCAAAGAAGAAGAAAACGCAAAGGTACAACGCTGACTTCTGATTCATGTTTCATGATTTATGTGAGGCTGAGATAGAGGATTGATTTGAATGATTTCTAAATATCTTTTTTGCAAATCTTGCTCGTCAAAAAATCTTTAAACTTTACATCTACTAGCTAGCATGTTGACAATGATGTACATTCTCAAACAACTGGTTTAAACTGGGTTTTTCTGTGTTAAAATAATTCCCATGTCAAGACCCTTTTGCACACTGGGTATTTTAAAATGTATCACAGATCTCTTTTGTTCTCTCAGGAACTTTTTTTTTTCTCCTTATTTTGGACCTTATGGGTAGGAGTTAGCTCATATTACTGGATAGAATCTGTGTTTAAGAGCTCAGATGAATACCAAAATAAAGGATGCCACAAACGTTGACTCCTTGCTTACGTTACTTAAATCTAAATATTGCAGCTTTTTTTCCTGTTACATTTTCATTCAGTATTTTAATGTGTCTTCCCCTTTTTTCATCCTCTCATTGTCATTCCCAAAGCCATCAAGGTCTCGTGGTCGGTCAAGGACGGGGCATGGACCCCTGGCTTCATACTCCAAGTGCCAACCCCCCCCCGAGCCTTTCGCCTTCATCACAACACACACATGAGGCCACTTCAGTGACACGTGTGTGCGTCGAGAGAGTGAGTAACCCTTTTTTTATATACGTGCATGTTAATGTGTGTGCAGTGTGTGTGTGTGTGTATGCGGGATAATAGAAAGAGAACAGCACGCCCCCGTTGAGGCCTCAGCGGCTTCCTCTGACCTCGGTCATATGTCATAGTGGTTGTACGGATCCATCGTGGTAGAGCTCTTTCATGTTTGACTTTCAACACAAGTCCCTGGACAGCAACCTCTGACGTGACCTCTTTATTCTGACAGTTGTGTTTTACTTTCAACGTGCTGTCAAATTCAGCCTGTACAGGTTTTTGTAAAAGCTTTTTTTCATTTGGCATTTGTCGCTCGATTTGCATTAAATGTCGATAAAAGAAACATTTATTCTGACTGTTTGACTCATAATTCAAAATTAATAGTTATTTTCTTTCATCCTAAAATTCTCGCTGCCTCCAAACACACAATGGAACCGGTGTTTGTGTGTGTGTGTGTGTGTGTGTTTTGTGAGTGTGTGTGTGTGCATACATTAGCTACAGTACATCCAGTTGGTGCAGAGCAGATTAGCAGCGGGCCGATCAGAGCTGTCTAAACCTGCTTAGGGCGAGGATGAAAATGAGATCATGTCCCAGCAGCCTCGCAGCCAGCTCTGCCATTGGTCTGTTACATTATCCAATCACATCGCGTAAGGCTTTCATTGGAGGAAGGTTGGGAGCTTTCTGCCCGGCCGGTGGCACCTGACCTACGTATGGTTCAGGTCTCATATCTTACATCAGATGGATGGAGACACATTTAGCTTTTAACGAACTTTTTGGGTTGTGTATAAAATCCTTCAATTCTGTGTCGGGGTGTGGGGCCATTTGATCACATATTAACATTAGATAAACTGCAAAAAATATACTTTAAAAGCTCAGCAATGATTCCTGAAAAGACATTTGATGAGGTAGATTTTCCACCTGATTTACAGGAGATTTACTCGAGTGAATTATTTAGATTTAGGAGTTTTTTTTATTGGAAGTACACAAGTAATCTTTGCTGTTTCTTCTGTCTTTGTCACGTAATTTTTACTCACTAATTCCTAGTTTTTTATTGATTATAACACTACCTTTTCATTTTCCGACCCCAGCACAGTGTCAGCAGAAGGCTGTTCAACATGCTCGAGGTTTCTGCCTCTTAAAGGAAGTTTTCTCTGTTGCCATGTGCTGCTCACGGTGGAGTGACGTTGGGTCCAAATTCTTCCCAAAACTTTAGTGGAAAGTGTCGGAATAAGTGATGAACAAAGTAAAAAAAAATGAGATTAAGAGAACAGGAAAAGAGTTAAAGAGGAATCCAATTAAAGACAGACTTAAAAATAAGACGATAAGGGGCAGAAACCAAAGTTAACACATCTCCTCAACATGCCTCCATATTTGATGAGCCGCCTTACAAGGACCCTGAAGCCCTCGGGCTTCTGAATCCCGCTTGTGTAAGTGCGCTGATGCTCTCGCTTTCCTCCCTCTCCCTCCTTCTTCCCCTGGTCCTCCTTCCCTCTCTTGCTTCTCCATCGTTTCTCCTTTTACTCTATCCGTTAGCTCCTCCTCTTATATCTTCTCTTCTCTCTCTCTCTCTCTCTCTCTCTCTCTCTCTCTCTCTCTCTCATGCTCAACGAGGCGGCAGCGCGCTAATGCACCATGGCACATTCTGCAGCTTGGAGTCACAATGCGACCAGGCTTTGCTCAGTGACCGCACGACGACCTCGCTCAGTATCGCTGCACAGTGATGCTGTGCTGTACCAGGGCCCGTTCAGGGCTAAGACTGAGGCAATGTAAGGGGGGCGGAGTTAAATGGTAAAAAAAAAGGAGAGAAAGTGAGAAGAAGAGTTCTGCCAATGAAAGGTACAACCAAATTGGATGACAGATTGTGAGTAGTAAAATACAGAAGGACACAGAAAGCCTTACTGTAAGTGTCAAACTTAAGGAAATGTTTCCCCTTCTGGAGCACCCAGCATGATGACTGCCTCTGCGACCAGATTATTCCAAGTCATGCATGTGGTTTCTTACACGGTATATAGCTAATATCGTTGCACCTGTCAATGACCCAACAGCTTAACCAACAGCTAACCCAATGCTCCCACTGGATGTCCAAATTCTTACACCAATTTTCAACACCATTTTTAACACTTTCCTAAAGGGAACAAAATCTGTTACCCTGACTGCTTTGTCTTCTTCTGCATCATACCGTGCTCTTTCATACCCAAAGTCCTTAAACCATCACGCCATCACACCTTTCCATGATTTTGGGGTTTTCTTCCACATCCCTCAGACACATTCTTCTCGATCCTCACAGTCCAGCAGAAGCGACCAGAGGGTAGGATAGTGAGATAAAACGGCTGAGATAGAACAAGGGCCTCAGAAAGATCTTTGCAAAGAGATTGAAAAACACAAACTAGCTCATGGCACACCTGTCTGGAGTTATTCATTTGTAGGTTATGATTAATCTCAACAAGGCAGCACGTTTCTCCTCTTGTAAAACCTGAGGCAAGGTTCTGTCCATCTGTTGGTTGTCACATCGTCCATGCTGCCCCGCCATGGGCTGTGCACATGATCAAAACAAGCTCCTCTCTACCATTAAAACACAAACTCTTCTTTTAGTTGGGGCTTGGTGATTCTGGAGATTGATTGTTAATAAAACCAAAGAAAAATGCCTTTCCTTTTTAGTTTTACCTCAAAATGTTCTACTAATGACCAGCTAACCTCAATGACTGAAAAGAAGGGTACCAAAAAAGTAGTTATTTTTGGTACCCTTCCCAACTTTTGACTGAGGAAATGCCAATAAATGCGTACTGTATCGAACCGGACCAACAAACAAGGGTTAAATCTTTGAGTTCTGCAAATCAGGGGTTACAATCAAACATTTTTCCATGCATGATGGATTTTGGAGTCATGATATTAAGCCTTCATATTGTGACTCCTGGGAGTTTCAGAACTACAGAATCGTGGAGATAACCTTCAGTGGCTTTAAGAAAGACCTTCTTCTTGATCTTTCCTCTTTTCTGTACATGAACCTCTGGTCTTTGCCATGACCTCAGAGTTGAACTCACACTCTGCTTGTGTGTTAAGCTGCAAAGACGAACCACGCAGCAACACCATCTACAAGGTCACATTTGCATGTTTGCCGTCCTTCCCTGTCAGGAGATCACAGCTCTGCACTTTTAACCTGCAAAGGAACACGAAGCTTTGAGAGACAAACTGAAACGCATCACGCACTACACACGCTACATACAGCCTTCATGTGCTCACGCTGCATGTGCATGCGGCCACATTTATGTCTTATTTTCATTGCATGTGTGTAGCAGCTGACACTGTGACCCTTTTCTAATATCTCTTCTATCCAGGTCACAGAGCATTGGCCTGTCCCGGTTCACCAGTGGAGCAACGCTTCACAAAACCCATTGTCCTCTCTTGACACGCATCCTGATCGTATTCATAAGAAGTGGTGTTGGTGGAGATGACAAAATGTTTAATACAAATGGTGTCAGGACAGCAATATCACAACAGCTCTCGGATAGTTAGCCACTTTATAATGCATGCCCACTTATACATCCATGATACAACAGGAAGGGAAGACACACACTGAGGCCTACACACGGTCTAAATTTTATTTTTTTGCCTGAGGTTTTTGATCCGCTGAATAAAGTTGCTCTTTTTATGAAGCTGGAATTAAGGCAAAATGAACCCCATACGAAGGGTTCGGCTGTTCGTCGACGATATGATGATCTTTCTCCCTAATAAACTAAAATTGTTTTGACAGTTACTTCACTCTCCGGAGACTTAAAGCTGCCACAATCACCTAATTACCACCTTAAATAATTCATCAGTGTGCCAGCTACATGCAGAAACATTGAAATCCATTTGGCCTGACAAGACTAAAAGGATGTAGCCTCGTGCGTTGTGAACGGCATGTTGATCCCTGTATTATTAATGATGCAGAGTGTTTTTTAAAAACTCGCAGCAAGTGAAATAGACCTAAACTTAACCCTGAAGAATTAAGATTTCATAATTGTCATTAAAATCAGACAAAGATATCTTATTGTTGACTAAAAGGGAAAATAGGATATTTATCCTAAAGTAATGCATTTAAGAGGAAAAAAAGTACATTTAAAAAACAAAAATACATTCACATTAAGCATTTATAGAACACTTTTTATGAAATTAGTTGTAACTGTGCAAGACTTGACATCATCAGACTGTTTACTCCTCAGAGAGATTAAGAGTGTAGAACTGTTTCTCAGTTTGACAGCGAGTTTATTTGACATTATCGGGCTGATTATAAAAAGGGTTCAGAAGTTCAGGAGGTTGTAGATGGCTTTCAGGTGATGTAACAATCCCCAGTGTTGGAGCGCAAATGTTGCTCAAGGTTCAGAATCTAAACAAGGACACAGAGTTCAAAAGTGAACTCCGATTGAGGTCGATAGAAAAGGTTTAATCCAGTGTTTATGTGCTGGATGTAAACAGTTTGCTGTCTGTGCTTGATTGGACTATTTAATGTAATTTGCTGGTTTCTCAGGTAATAACAATATTAAAACTCCTCTAACCAAATCAATCACCTAACAGTGGAAATGTCAAAACAAAATGAACTAAAATATACACATTTAAACCTAATATTGTTTCACTATATTTAGAAATACCTTGAAGATCTGCCTGCTTTGTCAGTGAGCTCATAAACGTAGTGAAAGAGATAAAAAAAACTGTGAACTTGCAGTTCATAACACCAAAACAACAAGCTTAAAGGAGCAAAAGTGCTCCCTATAGGTGCCTTATGCCTCAGTACATATTAGAAATCTACAAGTGTGTGTGTGTCTGTCAACTTTATGTGTGTGTGATCATCACCCCCTACTGGCATCACCCACAGTGTCGACACTCAGGTCTGCCACCCTCCTCTTACCTGAGGGTCTTTGGGGTTGGATCCCTCCTGGCATGTTTGGGTTCTCTTTACATCCTGTGCTGTGCTGTGCTGTGTGTGTGTGTGTGTGTGTGTGTGTGTGTGTGTGTGTGTGTGTGTGTGTGTGTGCGTGTGTGTGTGTGTGTGTGTGTGTGTGTGTGATGCCATTACATCTCATAAGTGTGTGAGCATTTGTATCTGTGACAAGGCCAGATGTGTTTTTAACACGTCCGTACAGCTCCAAGTGTTTCTCAGTGATCACACAGCTTCTGTACGTACCTTTAATCAGTGGCAACATATGGCTCAGATACTGTCAGATGTCCTCTTATCACTGTGTGTGTGTGTGTGTGTGTGTGTGTGTGTGTGTGTGTGTGTGTGTGTGTGTGTGTGTGTGTGTGTGTGTGTGTGTGTGTGTGTGTGTGTGTGTGTGTGTGTGTGTGTTAAACTATATGTTCTCCCTTATATGTTATGGCTTAATCTAATTTGAAAACGTGTGGATGCGATGCATGTGTGGATTCATGCGTTCACATCTGTCCTTCTTCATACTGCGTTGATGTTCGAGCCCCTCATGCGTTCTGTTATGTGTTCGTTCGCCCTTAGGGAGAGAGATATGACCCATAAACCCAGGGCCCGTGAGCATGCTCAGTGCCACCTCTCTGAGCACTTGACCCGGGGTCGCCCTCGCGATCGAGATCGAAGTGTGAAAAGAAGTCATGGGCAATGAGGGATCAGGATTCAATCACACCCCGGACCGGAGTCTGGCTCCTCTGGTTCTCAGGTGTCCTCTCACCTCGGATCATGTTAATGTGTAGGGAGGAGGTTTGAGAGGATCCTGAGAGTGCTGTTTTCTTAAAGGCACAGGATGAGGAGGGGGTGTTAAAGGGTTGTTCTCGATCGTCTCAAACAGCAGAGGTTAAGAGTTTAATAAAAAAATAATAATAATTTAATCCCCTGCTGCGTCGAGGTGAAGAAGAGTGCAAACAGAAAGAGCAAATAAAATGCATACATGGTAGATTGAGTTTAAAGTAATGCATGAGAACACAGACATACACATATACTGTAATGTAAACACAAACACAAACACAAACACAGAGGTCATAGTGTGAGTCATGGAGGAGAAAGCTGGCATATAGAACGAGAGTTTCCTTTGAGTAGGAAAAAAAGATAGTTTTAATTTATTAAGATTTATCTTTGTAAATATGAGGTCACACTTCAAAGAACATTTAATTTATCCAAAAAATGACTCTTATTGTACAGAAGCCTTAAAGGGACATGCACTTATTTCCACCGTTTTAAGTGTTGAAAGTAATTTCCTTTTTTTTTTCTAGAGCTCCCAACATATTCTTCTTGTTATCTCAGGATCTTCCGTCTGATGAAGAGCATGTTGTCTCCAAATGTCACTTAATAAATCCTTCAATCTGGAGCTTCTTGGAGTGTGGCTCCAAGAAGTTTTGCTTTCCTTACTTATTCGTGTGTTTTTTTTGGATCCAGCACCCACTGAGGGATGTGCGTCTCTTTTCTGATTTTTCATCGCTATCTCAGGATAACAAAGCTTGTTTTCTCTAACAGGACACTTTTATGGTGATCCAGAAGTCAAAGCGATAGACTGCGGTCACTGTGATAGGCCAGACCCTGACATGTTTTGCTGCCACACTAACTCGGTAAGTTAAGCCTATAATCTGTTTTTTGTTTTTTTTTGCTTTTGCAACTCTGGGGATGTGAGATAAATAAGTCAAGATCTCGAGTAAAAATCCAGAAATAACTGATCATCACTGGAAACCAGAGTAAATAAAATGTATGCACAGATGTCTGCTTGGGGCTTCCGTACTATTGGTTTGTATTATATGTCATTTTAAATGTACATCCTGTTACCTTTATGAAGTCTTCAGAATATTTCAGCTATGTAAGTGGCCCAAAGGTTTAAAATGTGGCTTTTTAGCGATCGCTCTATAATCGTGTGTGGCTCTACAGCTTTTGATGTTTTGTTGATGTCAGGTGATTTACTTAAAAGAGAGTGGAAAGGGAGCGTTGATAGCTTAGCGGTTGTGTCCCGCGTCCCATGTACAGAGGCTACTCTCTGCCATGCGTCTGTCGCAGGTTTGACTCCCAGCCTCTACCCTCTAATATAATCCTTCCCCTCTCACATCTTCTGTCTCTCTTCAGCTGTCCAATCAATAAAGACAAAAAATACCTAAATAAATAAATAAAATGGGGCTTTGGGTCATGTTTTCACATGTTTCAAAATATACTTGAGCACCCTTCAGTCGGTCGGTCAAAGGTTCGATCCCCAGCTCCTCCTGTCTGCACAGGTTGAAATATACTTGGGCACACTCCAGCACTGTAGTGTAGCCTGCAGTGTATGAATGTGTGTGTAGCTGATTAGTTGATGAACTTTTAAGACATTAGTGTGAGTGAAAGGGTTAAATGTGACATGTAGTGAAATAGTGCCAAAAGATGAAGTGAGCCCACTTACCATTCATGTTAGAAACATAATGTAGGCTGTTCAGACACACACACACACACACACACACACACACTTTCCTACAGGAGTTTATTTTTTTAGATATATTTATATATTTGTAGTTCTCTGTTACCATGCTATGGACTGGATGAACAGCATTTTGCCTTTATTTGTCTGCAGATTCTCAAAGAAAAATCCATCAAATGTGATTTAAATGTTCGCTCTCTTACGCGTGCATTTCTGAACATTTTACATTTGTGTGACTCTGAAAAGCAATCAGAGAAAACAAGGTAAAAAAAAGTCAGTGTGATCATTAGAGAGAGACATAATGACAGATATGATGATGTGTCATTAGAGGGCTTTGAAGAATGAAAGCTGGGTCACATTGATCTTCAGGGCTAAAGCTTGTTGTTTCAAATTAAAAGAATCGAACATTATTGTAACCCTGTTGCTGCTGTAAACGATCCCAGTTAATAGTTCTTATTAATACCAGTTCTATTTGCAAACATTTGGACTATCCCTCTTCGTCCTCTGCTCCCCCCCCCCGCTCCCTCCAGCAGCAGCTGAGGAGCTGCATGCTTTTATATCAGTGCGTCGGTGCTCTCAGGCAGTGAGAGGAAATGACATCTCACCTCACCCACACAGCGAACATCACAGGCTTTTAAAAACCTCCCCGGTCCTTCCCTCAGCCGTGTCCTCGCCAATATTACAACCGGCAGGCTGAGAGCCGCGCTCCCTGCTCCGCTCTGACCTAATGGGCTGTGAAACAGTGGCGGGAGGCGGGTGACTCACTATCTCACCCCCCTCCACTGCATGGCTGTTCACTATTTTTGGGTTCATTTTAGAAAACAAAAAAAAAGGTTTATGCCTTTTAATGCTAGATTTGCTTGTTTTAATAAAAAGCATTTGCATGTAAAGGCCTTTTGTAAAGTCTCTAGAGCTTTAAGTCCTCCATAGCAGAAGATGCAGGCGGCGGAAATATCCAAATATCAAGACTTTATTTCTCTGCAACACCCGGCTCCTTTTATGGACTGTGCATTGTTTCTGGCCCTGTTCTGTGATATTGACTTAATTAACTTCAGTTTTGAGTTTAACAATCTATCATGCCTAAATGAGAAAAAAAAACACGACTCCACTACATGTTCAAAATTGAAACCAACTGGTCTGATTGTTTTGGTTCTTGAATTAAAAACCTTTGGAATCCACAAGATTTCATTCATCAGATTATTGAGCCTGTCGACATCAATTTATTTCAAGATCTAACTAACTTGTATCAGTCTTGTCTTCATGACAGCTGGGTGCTGGAGGTTCTTTTCTCTCCTTGTTTTTAGTGACTTTTTTTCATGTGATCTGCCAAAATAATGCTCTAAGAAGACAGAGATCTGGTTTTCTAGATGGATCCACTTCTCTGCCTACACTCACAAACCCTCAATTTATCTTACACACTGACTGAGTCCTATGTGGCTCTTAAATTACACTAAATTGTTTTTTTTCGTCTTTGCCTCGTTTTGTCTTTAACACAACTTTTAATGTTAAAACATGGACTGTACTGTATATAAATATGGACGTCAGGTCGCCATCTTCTTCCATTGCAGCCAAAATACCCCCACAACAGGCAAAGACATACACCTCTTCTGCTAACAAAAGCATACCTTTAACTTACAGGTAAAACAGCAAAGATCGCTCAGGTTGGTTCAGTCCAGAAGAACAGAGACTTGTGTCTGTTTGAAGCAGGTTATGACGGTTTACTGTCTCCTTTGTTGGTGTCCGCTACTTTTCCTCTCAATGTTCAACCTCTACCTCGTCAATCTGGTGCACCGCAAACGCCTCATTTGTCAAAAGAGCTGTCAATCATGATGTAACAGGTTTTTTGTTACCTCAGATAGCTTTTCCGCTAATTGAACACTTGGACATAAATCAGCGCGGTGAATAACAAACAGTCATGACAGAATCCCGGTATTTGACGTGTATTTTCACTTGTGACATGTGTCTGTTAAAAAATGGAGGAGGCAAGGTTTGACTTATGCTGCAGCATGTCAGTAGGGGGGAGCTCTAAATAGTTTGGCTTCAAAGATGGAGCTGTTATGTTGTTCATCTTTTTATACAGTCTACGTTGTAAACACAATAATCAACGTTATACCCTTCGCCCTCTTACTAGTTATTGGTTGATGTGGCTACGGTTTATTACAGTCTGTCCCGTTGCCCTGGGCAACATCATTAGCAGAGGCGAGAGGACACACCCGCTGCCAAAAGGTTCACGCCCACATACGAGTCAAACATGGCAGAATAAGTAATTACCCAGCATCATGGTGGATCAACTTCATTAGACCGACTCGTTTTGGCTTGTGGCCTTCATCAGGGTCACATGGCCGAAAATCACAAGCCGAAATCACATGGGTCTAATAAAGTTAATAAAGTTGATCTTCATACTACAAGTGTTTCTGGAACTGGTTGACCTCTTCAAGCCTTTCACACTCCATGCACCTTGGTAGTTGGTGAAGTGGTGCCAGGTAAAAGCAGGCAGACGGTTCTGCACATTTCTATTGTGTGATTGGTAATGAATGAGTAATATTACTTCTGTATGATTCTATTTTTTATTTTTTACTAGTCATTTTGGCTGAAAACATATAACCAGGCTTTTAAAAGCTGCTCTATCTGCTGCTGCAGCCCCCTAACTGGCATCTGGCGTCCGATGGACCCTTCAGGAAGCCAGAAAGAGAAGATCTGCTGTGACAGCTGTACATCACTGTCATGTGTTTGAAGAGTTGACCTTGCACAACCAGGATCCATAAAGTGATGCACTAAGGATCCCATTTTGTGGCCTTAAAATCAAACTACATTTAGAGAGGGCGGCCTCTCCCCCCCTCTGTGCTTTCAGGCGGCCCGGGCCGAGTGGCAAAGACAGCATCATTAGACGACTTTGCTCGGGGAAGACACCACGAAAGAGATCTCATGGTGGAAGATAGTGCAACTGAAAGCTCAGGCCCCGAGACGTTTGCCCGCTGGACACAAAGCTGCAGCACCTCAGGAGCCCGTCCAGCTCAGCGGTCAGAGGTCGAGGACGGGCGAGCCCCCCCGCCCCATCGCATCGACCTGTTTTTGTACGACATCTGCAGGCTAAGATGACCTGACAAGCGCTGGATGCATTTGCTGCCTGGCACATAAGCGATCTGAAAACGCTGAGCTATTTCTGCTGATGTTAATTTGCTCTGTGTTAGGGCCCCGGTTCACAGCTCGGTCAGCCTTCCCTGATACTATATTCCCGTTTGTTTCAGTAAAGGTTCTCCCGTCACATCGCATTTAGGTCGAGATGCCTGTGAACTGTGAATGCACCGCGCGCAGGGACCAGGCCACGCTGAGGCTGCTAGGTCGTAGAGTCCGCCTGTTTCAGGGGAGATCTCCCCATGTTAAGAAGAGTGGTGTTAATTATGTCTGGGGTTTTTCTGCAGGGTGAAGGTTACTGAATGAGAAGTAGAAATAATCACAAAACAACAAGAAACAACTCTTTATTCTCTCACTCTTACGCGCATAGGAAGATAAATTTACAGCAATCACCGTTGGCATTCCACTTGACTAAGTAAAGAGGTTTAAATCTTTTATCAATTAATAAAATATTAACAAACTGTAGCATGCGATCGAATGTATGAATATGACTTATTATCTGTACTACATTGCTGATAATGTATTCCTCATAAAAAGGGAAAAACTAGTACTTTAAATGTAAGCTTATTTTTTTAAATGCAGTTTGACAAAAATCTAAAATACAAAAAAAAAGTAGTAACAGAGCTACAAATGATCACAAGTGCTAGAAAATCGCCAGTTTTCCAAATGCAAATCCAAATCCAGCACCTTCAGATACATAAAAATTATAAATATGTGGCAGTTTAAGAATGAATAATTATAATCATAGGAGTAAAAGTACCTGATTGGTGTAGTTTGATCCCCTATGTGCAGCAGCAGACAGGCGTGTGTGTCCTCTAAGAAAAAAGGCAGCAGTGTGTCCTGTCTTTATACTGATCCCTCCTCGCTGGGCAAGCTGATCCCTTCATTCTAGTTTTCTCTGATTTCATGAATAATTCATCATCAATCAGAACCACAACACAGCTCCCTAATTGCTGCCTCTTTTTTTTTTTTTTTTTTTTTTTTTTTTTTTTTTAAACAATCATCATTACGATTATTATTATTATTGTTATTATTCCCATCTCCTGTGTGTACTGTTAAACATGGAATTAAATTAATGGGATGCTGAGAAAAATGTTCTCCTAATAGCCCTGCATTAACCCTCTTGTTGATTGGAAAACAGATTTAGGGAAATTAATTTCAAATTGTAATGCAGTTTGTGAGCGGAAGAAAAAAAAGCTGCAAACTAATTTAAGTAGTAATTAGTTTAATAGCTCAATTTGTTTTGCTCGGGGAGAGACGCTGGTATTTCTTTTCAAACTAGTAAGAGAAATTAAAACACTGAAAAGCTGAATATTAAAAGTTATTATAATAATCATGATTTATTTGTACTGCAGAAGAATGTTTTTGTCCATCAGGCCTATAGCAGAGTCATTTATTCCCCCTGTAGTCCTTTTTTAAAATTTCATCTCATCTCTACTTTTTAATTAAATTGGCACTCCACTCATGCATATCAAACACTAACCCTTACAGCTGCATGAGTGTGTTATGTATGAGTGTGTGTGTGTGTGTGTGTGTGTGTGCGTGCGTGCGTGTGTGTGTGTGTGCCTTTAAAACAGCCAGATGATGTGTGTGTGTGTCTTACGATGAAGCCGTTTAAACCGAGGTTAACCAACACGTGTTGAGGCAGCATAAGAACATAATTAGGTCGCATTAAGTTCATGACAGATTTCTTGAGTTTTCTTAAATGTTTCTCCGTTGTCTCCGCTCGGCGAGGTTTGAATCGAGGTCAGTGTTGTCGACATAGAAGAACGAACAAGTTGCATTTAAAATTGATGCAACAACTACACCTACTAAGCCATGCTAAAAGCACACTGCTTTCCTTCTGTTTCCTCTCTGCATGCTCAGGTACGACACAAACAAGCTGCAGGAATCTGGTGTGTTACAGGTGGGCTACAAGTTTCTTACTTTTCTTTAATGCTCACACTTTAATTCACACCTCAAAACAAATGAACGGGACGGTTGTACTCTAAAGCAGGGGTTCCCATACTGCAGGTCAGGACCTGCTTGGGGGTCGAGAGATTCCTTCCAAAAACATAAGAAAAATGACTTAAAGTTGCATATTTTAGCTGTTTTTTGTGAAAATGTATACACAAAAAGTAGATCAAGAGAGTATGTTCTCCTTCTGGCATTTCTTACAATAAATAACTCAAATAATATTAGCCTGTTAGTGTCCCCTGCTGTAAATGTTTTAACCCCCTACATGGACACAGTGGGATCCCCCAGCTGTACAGACTAACAGATTGATGAAGAATTACACAGCAAGAAAAACAAGTTGATTTTATTGATTCAACATGATTCTGTTTTTTACGGTATCAAAAAAATAATCCGTCATATTTGCTGTTGAAACCTGTTCAATGGCAGAAACCATCATTATAATGAGTCATCTCAGCTGCTGTAACAGTCTTCAAGCTGAACGTTTGATTGATTGTGAAGTCGGATGAGCAAAAACAGGACCCCGCACCTGATTGGGGTTTTACCTGTCTTCTTACATTTTGTCGATTTGTTTTTTAGGGAGGAGACTTTCAAGTGTGTGAACACAAAGAACGCTGCAGGTTAAGGCACTATCAGTTGGTGGCTTCTGACACCCTTTCTTACCTGATCAAGAGAGTGATCATATAGGTCATATAGAGGCATCACTATTCATTCCATTCTCCTTCAGAACCAGCTTCATATAACTTCTCTTAATCTGTTTGTCAATGCGGCTGTGGTGTTTGATGTAAGGCGCTGCATGGCGGCGACCTCTGGACACCTTTCTCTGCCTCAGGAACAGGTGAATCAAATGTGTTTTGACGAGTGGGTAAAACACTCATAATAGTCCAGATGTGTGAGAGCATAAAAGACAAGGGACCTGCAGTGCTACTGAAAAGCTGGTGTCACCGCTCCTCGGTTGGTGTCAAAATGCATTAAAATACACCTGCAGCTATATATATATATATATATATATATAAATATATATATTTAAATATTTATATATATATATATATATATAAAATAAAAAACCTGTACCCCATCTCTCTCTCTCTTTTTCTTCTTCCTTCTCACTCCGTCTGTCAGGCAGCAGCAGCAGCCAGTTGCCATGGCAACAGAAGCAGATGTTGTGTTTTTTTTTTTCCTCCTGTGTGATGCGAAGTGAACTATTGACCTGTGGCTTAGAAAAAAGAGAAATGTCAGTAATGGATATGGATTTATGAGTGTATGGGCTGCTGCTGTATTGCCTCTAACGCTGCTTGGCACACCATATGCCACGGTATGCATTTTTTATGATGTGGGCTCGACCTACACTCGCGAGCAGTTGAACGCTTTACTGGGCTCACGGGCTCTGGGGCTTTGCAGCAGGACACACATACAAACTGTGCACTGAAACTATAGTAGGGTATACTGCACCTTCAGCTCCTCTGTGTGTTATGACACGGCAGCTGTGTATCCACAACAAAGACAAATCTCACTTTAGACTGACAACATTTTACAACAAAGATGAATGAAACATGCTACATGTGACGCTCACACAGAGCTCTGACAGACTCCATGCGTACATGCATTAACAGCTTCGGGCATACAGTGACTCACAGCGATGCTACAGTCACCACAAGGCCTCTTTCTGTTTGACAACATGTAGGCTGCAGGCTTTGACCCTCAACGTAAACAAAGACAAACGTGTGCGGCTGTTTTGAACGGCTGTCTCTTTCTGTTTAGCGCTCATGTCGCTGTTTTTCACAGCACAACAGCGATGTACTCTGTCATGTTAGTGCTCGCTGGGCTACCACGTACCCAAAAGAGCAACCGCAAATAGTCACAGTGATGTTCAAGCTGGCCTCAGGCTTTAAAGCCTTAAATAGCCAGGCAGGGCCCCCAACCTATATCTGGGATTTGCTGACTCCCTATGAGCAGAACCGCTGACTGGGATCCTCCAGCAGTGGATCCTAAAAACTCAGCTGGTCACAAAACATGAGCGAGCCATTGCAGTTTAAGCCCCACAGCTGAGGAACTCCCCGCCTGCAGACGCCAAGCAGGCAAACTTAAGTGTCCTCTTTCAAAGCTCTTCTGGAAACTCACTTTTAGTGGTTGGCTTTTTGTTGTTGAACCCTTGGCGCTGTCGTGCAGAGTGCAAAGCTCCACATCTTCTCGTTTCTAGGAAAAGTTTAAAATCTCATTTCATTCATATTTGCTTGCTGCATTCAAAGACAGCTATTTGTACTCTTTTTAATCTATTCAAGCCTTAGTTTCTTGCTTTATAAATCTCGAAATAAGATGTAAATCTGGATGTGTCGGGTGAATGTGGCTTATATTTCAAACACACCATGATTAGAGTTTTTACAGTGAATCTGTGTTTAACATTTTTCTTTAACTGGATTCTCACTTCAGTTTTTCTCTTCTTTATTTCCCTTTTATCGCCTTTATAAAATTCAGATTTCCCATCTCAAGCTGAACCGGTTTCAGTCTGTAAAGTGTTTCTTTAGATGCCGCCTGTTTTAATGTGTGCGAAGGTCAGAAGGTTTCGGAAAAAAAAAAACAGCCATCATCTCTTTCATCGGCCCCCCGGACACCGAGCTGATTATTTCCTCCAACACATGAACCCATAATGCGTAAAGAAAGGAGAGGTCACGTGTTTTTTTTTTATTGTAAACTTTCATTGATTTGTTTCTGAAGTTCTCTGAGCTCATGTCGAGGTTTGACATCCAGAGCGAGGACAAGATCAAACACACACAGTGAAGCAGTGATATCACCATGACAGGATTTATATTCAAAGCAGCAGGTCGCCACCTCACCACACGTTTAAATTAGACTTTTTCTGCCGGGCTGACAGTGGCCTTGTACACAGCTTTAATGGGTATAAAAAGTATGTTTTTTAAAACGAGACGGTGATTAATTGACTCAGATCGTTGTTGCCATTCATCACCCGCTTTCACAGAGAGAGTTGAAATTCCAAGCTTACAAATGATAACACTTGAAAAGCTCAGTTTGGTCGATCATCACAAAAAGAATGTCTTTCTTTAAAAATACATGTAATCAATATAAACCAACCTCAGTCCAAAGCAGCTCCATTACCATTTCCATCTACAGAATAAAGAGTGAAGCTTTCACAGTCTATATTTTTAATCATGGGATTAGACTCTAAACTCAAAATAGCACAAAGTTTTACAGTAGGGCCACATTAAGGGGGAGAAAAATCTGAGGTTTCAAGATTAAAGTCATACATTTCTGAGTATTCTCGAGTTAAATTAACGAGATTTAAGTAATTAATTAACAAGAATGAAGTCGTTATTTTAGTCTATAGTTACATCAGAGGAGCAGCAGCCGTTTGTACAAAAATGAGGAACGTGGATCATCTTGTGAAGTTTGACTTTAGAGGTTTCACAAATGAGGAGATACATATTCTTTTGTCACATCAACATCACATTGTCTTTAGTGTCAGGAAATTAAACAAGATGATCTCTTTTTTAATGTTTAACTCCTGAAACATTTAAAGAAATGGAACCATTAAGACAAAAAAGTGTCCCTTTTTTTATTTTCGCTGCCTTTCCTCCATTCTGTCTTTTGGCTTCAGTAAGTTGCCATATTTTCATTTAAGAAGCTTTATTTGGTGCCATCTTCATGCTGGGAAAGGTCTGACTCCAGCTCCATCGTAGAGAATTCTAGTTTTTTAGGCCGCCCTCGTGCATGTTTTCCACTTCTGACACACTTGACCAAAGCAGTAGAGGAACGACTTCATTATACATACACACAATTAATCTTTAATCTGCTCCTCACTTCCTGCCTGAGCTGTGATTCCTGCTCTCAGCCGACCCATCAAACTTTCATGAGGGTAATCGAGATAAACCTGAGGTGGAATAACAGTTCCTGCCGTAGGATCCCAGAGGAAAGGTGAAAGAAAGCGTTTTCAAGGTGTTGTACGGTGCCGGGCGGCTCTCTGGATTAGCCCCCCCCCCCCCCCCCCCCAAAAAAAAAAAAAAAAATGCAGCCTAAACCAGAGATTGAATAGTATTGAGTCTAATTATTTTCCAATAGAATATCTTGCTGTTGCCTGGGGGAGCGCTAGTGTGTGTCTCTGTGTGAGTGTGCGCTTCCTGAAACACATCTGTCCTGCCTAAACTTGGACATTTTGAACGAAAACGTTGTACAACTTGTTCTTTTGTTATCAAGAGATTAGGAGAGTAAGACGTTTAGATGAGGTAACATGGAAAAGTCTCTTGTTCTTGTTGTGCGTATGTGTGTGTGTGTGCATGGAGTGTGTGGGCTTATTAAGTTTTTAGCCTCATAATTCCCTGATGTCGTTTGTACAGATCTTTTTTGTCGGTCTTATATAATGTTACTTAGATGAGGTGAAACGGGCATTCAAGGATGAGCTGGATCAGTTTCTCCCTCTGTGTGTGTGTGTGTGTGTTTGTGTGTGTGTTGTGTGTGTGTTTGTACACATGGCAAGGCAGGGTTAAGAGCAGAACAGAAAAATACTTGGGGAAAAAAAAGGACGCCATGATGCAAATACATGAAAATAAACATCGCCCAGGGGTGAACATTCATGCATGCATGCGTATGTGCAGTGTATACATCTGCATGCAATAAATAATGAGCAAAAAACACTGCAGAGCACTCAGAGTACACAGTGTACAGATGGGACACTGTGTTGGCCACTAGAGGGCGCTCATCCTCTGTGAACTTTTGACCCCTGCTGCCAGGCATTACCGAGAATCTCTCAGCTGCGATTACGTGATGTAGCTTTGATTAATTGGGCAGATATGATGGTACACACTGACTCTATGACCCTCCCAATGACGACTAAGCCCGTGCAGGACGATTACGAGGAACAAAAGCAAACTGGGAGTGGGGAGAGATGCAAATTGACAAACTATGAAACAGAGGAGAGAGAGAGGGAGAGAACGTGGGAGGAGAGGAAAGAGGGGAGCTGACAGGAGTGGACATGGGTGTAAGTGTGTTTTGTATGATGCAGTTCGACAGTCTAAGACATGTTTCTTGAAGAGTGGGGATTAAATTACACAGAAGCTTTCATCTTCTTACATCTGTTCTGCCCCTTTGGTACATCTTCTTTCCTCTTTAAAACCACTTTCAACTGTGTAAAGATAAAAGTGTCAAAAGGAAAATCTACCCGACATTGAAGTAAGTTTGAAGTTAATGAAAGGCTGTAATACAACCGAAAACAAATGGAGAACATTAGTAACTAAACTAAGTGGTCAACTCGTCTTTGTACATTTATATTGATTCCACAAAGGCGTTATATTTCCTAGTCTGTGAGTTCACGAGCACAGCAGGAGCTCCACAAACACACAGTCGAACATGTGCGCACACACAGCACTGCGCTGCCCCGATGGCTCCACTCAAACCGTCTCTCCTCTGTAACTACCTCCAAAGACAGTACAGAGGGGGGATCACTTCGTCCCCCCATTACGCCTCCACAACTATCAGATTGAAGGCGAATCGTCACAGGGACGAACATATTGCAGGCTTGAAATGGCAGCCTGAACAGCGCTAATGACAGAGACTCAAAGCAACTTAAGGCTTTATATGTGATTCTTCACACTTAAATAAAATAGAAATCAAGTATATCCTCTGAAAATAACTCTGTGAGTCATGACTGTCTACAATGGGTGTAACACCCGAGTCCCACTGCCTTTGATGTTTTCAGGGTTTTCAGAGTCCTATCTTCACTTTGTTTACATCGCCTGGACAACCGGCTGACTCCTCCCCTCTTGTATAAAAGTTGTTTAATTGAGGGACTAGAGAAAAGAAGAATAACATACTGTACTCACTGCTTAACTGTGTTTCTAGATCACGCTCATTTCAGGTTAATTTACATGCAGTGTGAAGATACGAGCATAATAAAGATCGCTAGCATTAGCATGCTAACACAACAATGCACCGCGAGTTGTTTTGGTTTCATGCTGGTGCTCAAGGGCGACATCTGCTGGATCAAAAAATTGCATATAAAGCCTTTTAAAAGACATGAAAAACAACTACATAGAGACAAAAACAACCGTAAGGAGACTCAGTATCTTTAGATGAATACGAAGAAACAACAGAGTGACTTCAAAAGACCACGTGTTTGACCCCAAAAACACAAAAAGTCAACAAAAGAACCCCTAAAAAAGTCAACAAAGAGCCCTGTTACAGGTGAGAAAATGATGCACAATATCCCCAAAGACACAGACAGTGACCACAAAAGGAGACAAATCCCCCTTAAACAACAGCAACATGTCTTTGTGTCCTTTTCAGTGTCTTGTTCTGTAACCAGGAGGAGGTTAGGGGAGGTGACCCCCCTGTTTTACAGTTCATACATCCTTAAACCTCCACAGCCTCTCTATGTCTCTTTGGCTGTAGTCATACTGCTCTCTCCTCACGCTGCTCTTGGTTTTTCCTCTCTTCTTTAGCCTGAGGCTATCTGCCACCATGAGCTGATCAAAGACCGCTCACTTATGACCGGAAATATGCGTCATCCCCTCTTCTTGCGTCCTGAACTTCAGCTGAACTCGCCTCACAGCTCCGAGGAGGACAATGAGACAGAGAGGCAAAATGTCACACATGTATATACGAGGAAAGAGACAGTTTAGCTTTTTTCACATCTTTTTTTTTCTTGACTGTTGCTCTTTTTTCAAGTCTTTGTGCCTTTTAAAACTTGAGGCAGAATACTGAAAATGTGTGGTTAGAGATTTGAATAGAAAATGACTCTAATATGTAAAAGTGTTGAATTGTTCAAGGCTGAAAATATTTTCTCTTTAGGCCAGATTATTACCGACGAAGTGCAGCTTAAAACAAATATTTGTAAGACCTTCCGAGTGAGAGGGTCTGGGCTTTTGCACGTTGTAAAAAATATGATATTTTATTCATGCCGCAAGAGTCACAGCATGTCCCTTCCATTGTCCCTCCTCAAATATGTCACTAAATAATTCAAATCTGTTTATATATATTTTTTACAGCGATTGTAAGTGAACCATCATATTTAACACAGCCTTCCGATGTCTTTCAGTTCAATGGTACCTTGAAAATAGTAGTGAAATACTGCCCGAAAGATGCTGCTCTGAAGAGGCAGCATAACTCCTTCAGCCACAAGAGAAAAGCTAAACACATAGAAGATGATACAATGTTTTTTTGTTAATGAAGTGCCATGAAAAAGGCCGGTTAAGACTGTATTTTGTGTAATATCTTTTAAAAGGACACAACTTAAATCCACGATCAGCAAGCACAAACATTGAGGAGAACCAGACTTTAGATACAGGAGGAGTAAATATGTTCCCAATGTAAAAAATTAAAGGTCACATATCTTATAAAATACACTTTACCATCTTTTTCTTACACTAATATGTGTCCCTATTCCGTCTACGAACCCCCCAATGATGAAAAAAGGCCATCCTCTCTGTCTTTTGCCTGCTCCACTTTTCAGAAAATGTGTGCTCAAACAGGCCGTTTGGAGATTTTCCCGTCATGACATCACAAAGGGCAGTAGCCCCTCCCCCAGGTGGGTAACGCTCCCACAGCTAGGTGTTTGTTCTGCCCTCTGAGTCTAATTCTCACCGTAAACAATAGGACATGGAGCAAGAAAGCCTGAGCACCCCAAGCCCTTCCAGAGGGGCGTGGTCAGACACAGCTCATTTACATATTTAAAGTTACAGACACAGAAACAGCCTGTTCTGAGCAGGGCTGAAATAGAGGGGTTCATAGGCACGATCAAATACAGGATCAGAGTGGATTTTCAGCGAAAAAACTTCACAGACATGTTTTTGAGCGCTCTGAGACTTATTTAAAGTTGTTGAAAACAAACATAAAATGTTAACCTTTAAAACAAGCAAACATTTTTGAATCTCTTTATATATATATATTTTATTTAAAAATGTTTATTTATTGAACCTTTTGTCAGATTTAGGCTTGGGTGTACATTTCACTCCGTTCACTTAGCTTCTTTACTGTGTGTCATGCTGGATATGAATACTACGAGTTTGATTTGCAACACGGTCTGGCAGCTGCTCGCCCAGGATTCAGTCAGCCAATCGTCTTGTCTGCCGCCAGCATTTTGACCAATAGGAAGACACAGGCCTTCGGGGGGTGTGTCTCATTAGCTAGATTCCAGGACCTGGCTCTGGCCCACCGGATGCACTCAGCCAGAAAGGATGCAGTCCAGAGGGGGATTCATCATCTGCAGCATCATCATCATCTCTCTCCCTCTCTCTCTCTCTCTCTCTCTCTCTCTCTCTCTCACTCTCTCTCTCCTCAGAAACAGAGAGGGCAGGGAAGGAAGGAGAGGAAGTGAAACACACAATGACGCGCAAATCTGGCGTAATAAGGCGACGACTTAATTTTTCACCAGTTTTTGCAAAATCTTGAATAATTTTCTATAAAAAAATAATAGTTCCTCATTTCATGTACGAACAGTCGACGCTACTTTGAAGATCAGCTAATGTTCAAGTGTCTGTTCTCATTGGCATCTGGCTTCCCTGTTTCTGCAGCAGGAACATTTTGTGCTCTCGTGGCCCCCCCTTGTGCTAAAACTATTTTGGGTGCAGGATTTATAATCAGGTTTTTGGGCACAAGATCAGTTTTCTTTTCCAAATACAGGCCTTATTTTTTCAACTAAATACACAGAATTATTTCAGAAAAATATAGCTGCATGTTTACAATATGAAAAATAATCACACCCACAGTGAATACAATTCAAAAATTCAAAATCAGCTGAAGTCAAAGTGTTCTAACATGTGTCCCCCTTTAACCCAATCACAAACATTGTTTCTGATATGGATCTACTTGCTACAGCTATTTCAGAAAAAGACTAAAACTAAAATATTATGGGGCAAACATTTAGATTTGTTTTTAAAGTACACTCTTAAGTATTTTTTCATTTTAATAAATGTAAATACTCCTTAATAAATCCCGTCATTCCACCAGTATTCTCACACAGTTGTGATTAAATTGAGAAAATGGTTGGTATAAAACGAGCTGAACTTTGAGTGTCTGTTCTTGTGAACATCTGTCCCCCACTTTTACCAGGGCAGGAACATTTTGTGCTTTCGCGGCCCTCCTTTGCACAACAACTATTTTGGGTACAGACTCCAGAGGGCCTGTGTGGAATCATGGTTGGTTTATGTAACTGGTCAAAGTGGGCGTAATCCTGAAAGGCTAACGTTATCTTAACTCAGCTCAGGTGGTGGCGGCGGTGGTGGTGGTGGTGGTGTGTGTGTGTGTGTGGGGGGCAGCATATCTGGTTCTCCTCATGGGACCAGCTCTGACCTTTTCAGAAAAGATCATTTGCACTTTTCTGCCTGTTCTCCACAGTGGACGCTACCTCGGCCTTTGAAATTCTCTTAGAATGACCGTCTGAGTACGATGACTTTTATGCAAGTAAATACTTTGTTTAATCTTAATATTTACTGTGAAATCACAGATTCACCACTTTCTAACAAGGCCCCCTTTATCAGCAGTAACAATGTCCATCCAATATCTAAAAGCATAACATTGGGGGTGTGGTCTCCCACAAGGGCACTTGCTTTTTCCTTTAAAAAAGTACAAACTCATGAAGAAAGCTTTTCTTGAAAACATGTAAGGGACTACAAGGATAAAGGTTGGGAACGACTGACTTAAAAAAATCAACAAAATATCAGTTAATCACTTTATTTCACTGTTCAGAGTAATAAATTAAATAATAAATTGTTACAAACCCCTTATCAATGATGCCCTAATGATTTGCATGTTTTAAGCGTTTTAAGTATACCATGTAAAAACCTTATTTTGCATTACAATCTTCATCTTTGTTGCTGTGAACAAAGTTATTATGTGTATTAAGACAAAATCAATCCTAGTTTTGAAAAATACTGACTTATAAGTATTTTTCCTCACAATAGCCTTCTTTATAATGAAACCATTGTCATTTCTACCACCACCCAAGCACACAATCAGACAGAGATTTATCATGAAATAGCTGTGGACTGCTCTGCTAATTACCATGAGTCGGAAATAAACCTGGAGTATTAAAGCCACTTGAATATTAATGGAGGTGTTAAAGCGGATTCACATTTATTTCCCACCTGGGTCAAGTACTGAAAAGGAAAACATTGTTGGATAGACCATTATTCAAATGAGAGTGCACAGACCTTAATAGAAATCTGCCTAACCATTAACTTGTGTTTTAACACAGCCCAGTAATTTTGTTCCAGCATTTATAGGCATGATTGACTGAGCTGTTCCCGTCTATTGTGCAGCATGTAAATGTGGCCCCGTCCATATTTCCCAAAAAGCCTCATTCAGTACCTTAAAAGGTTCCAAATAAAGATAAATTAGGGTTACCATGTTGCCTTAATCTGAACTAATGCCAGCTAAAACCGCAATAAGTACCAAAGAGTGGTTTCATCATTCTCTGTTTGCACCATTCAGAGTCACAGACGTATGGACGTTCAACATTATGGAAGAATTTATTTACCTTTGAACTCACAGATATTGTGATTAATTTTGTTCTTGGCATTGAATAGAGAGAGCAATTTTTTTTACATGCTTGTACCTTACTTTTAAAATATACCCGTGTCTTTCTGACCTTGGTGTGATTTATAAAATCAACACAACTTTTACAATTTGTTTTACCACGTATTGTTTAACACTTAAGTTCAATTACCAAACTAAACATTCACACACCATTTTATAAGCCTACATACCTTCACGTTATAAGATAATTTATGCTGAATAACTTGTGCGTTATTTCAACACAATTCACATTTTGACAAATACACTTTTCATTTACTAGCCAATAAAAGTAACATTTGCGTGTTAGCTTAAGCTACAGCTAGCAACAGCTAAAAAAACAGTATTACTTCAAAACGTACGTTTCAAGATGGTAGATGGATTTAATTATTTTAGTCAGGCTCCTTCGACATTTACCGTCGACATTATGCTAGACTTGGCTAACCGTCTTCATAGCTACATTAAGCTATAAAACTTTTGAGCTACATCACCCCTGTATTCGAAAACGAGGGTAATGTTCATCTTCTGACTAACTTTCAGCAAGATAAGGAAACAATTGTTCTTCTGAAATAATTCACTATCCATAACCACGACCTGTAGTTCCCGGGTGAGGTTTGATGTTACTTTAATGTTTGTGCGCTAGCTGAGAATCAAGCTAAAGCCAGCTGCTTGGCTTAGCTTTAATGAGGGTGATGTAACGGCTAGACTGGCTCTGTGGTGAGGTAAGCAGCCTACCAGCACCTGTTGAGCTTACTATTTAACATAAATATTCTAATTGTAATGTTTCCATTAGCTAAGGTGTTATTAATTATTATGCAGCCACAGTCACATTGCTAAGCTGAGCTAATTTACTGCTAGCGGTACAGTGGTACAAAAACTCAAGCAGAAAGATGATTTACAATATTTGTAGGAAATTCAAATCCATCTGTCTGTCATGCATATTAATGATGTTTTCTAGGTTAAAACAGACTAAAACCCTTCAAACTAAACCACTTAAAACCATATCTATGAATTTAGCAGAAAACCATCATGCACTCTGCTATAAATCGAAGCTCATAATCAATAAACCAAGAAAAAAGATAAGTCTAAGGATTTCAAATGAAAAAAGTGTTGCTAATGAGTTTTATTTTGGTGTTTGTGTTGGATACCTGAAATCTTTAAAACATTATGCTAAGACGTCTGAAAATTATGTTTTGAATCGACTGCAATTTGGCACCTTATTTTCGCCCCAGACGCTTTGAAAACTGTCACACCCTGCAGAGATGATCAAAGAAGCAGGGATCCATCTTGACACAAACCCTCTCAGCTCGTCTCTAAAGGCAGCTCACACTGAAAGGGCAGATTAAAAAAATATTGCTGCCATGTTAGATACCGACCAGCACTCACACTCCGTAATTTTTAGCCTGATGATTGCACACAAGTGTTTTTGGCTGTTGCATCTGGCTCAAAGGATGATGGGAGTTGTTGTATGTATCCACCCGCATTTTCCCGGCTGTCAAAAATTGCATTCTGAGAAAGCCGTACTCCTCTCATCAAGAGTCATAATTTACTTGTCAAAGCAGGAGTCCTCTCAGCGTGCGGGAGGCTCCCTGGGGTTATAATTGCGAGACGGTTTGGTTCTCTTGAAATGCCTCCAGTCAAGATGGAGCACAGGCCTAGTCAGCCTTTGTGTACTCTTCCTTTCAAAAGTAGCCATTTACACAGAAAATAGTAAAAACATGGTTAGGGAAAATATTTGACTGGCTTCACCATACTTTCACCATCAACTCCTTGTCATGGAGGACTTTGAACACTGATTACTTTGGTGCTCATGAGTGATCTGTACACTGACACAAGGTCCCCATCTTGTGGAGAGAGTGTGAAAGTCTGGTGAATGCACACAGTGCAGGTCAGCTAAGGTTTGCTTTAAAATCAGGCAATGAATCAGTAATGAAGAATTAAATCTATCATTCAACGAGCAGGATGTTAAATTCAGACGTGGAAAAATAACGTTTTCCAAGTAGGCCTACAATATAGCTTTTATTTTTTTTGTGCTTTATACTGCATCAGTTAAATATGACATTTACCGTACATAGTTTCTTTCCAGATTGAGATTTCAAACATAGGTGTACTAAGAGCAATGCAATACTGAATATTAAATCTGTGGTTCTCAATCTTTTGGGATTATGAAACCTTACAAAAAACTGTAATTTAGACCTTTACTTGCAGGAGTCGGTATCCCCTTTGAATGATTCCCTGTCCATGCTTAAGACCCAAAGAAGCAAAAAAAAGGAAAAAATATAAAAAACACATCAATGCAGATTTGAAAAGTAATTGTACTTCCTATTCATTTAGTCAGCGTCAAGTCCCTCAGCTTCATTTTGTGACCCTATGAACGTAGCAGGAGCCAGCTCAACTTTGACTTGTGTCTATCTGTTTGAACCCAGAATCAAAGCACTATCGGTACCAAAACTACCAAGGTCAGAATACTTTGTCAAATTAAAAAAGATTTGAAGGCCTAATGCAAATTTCCACCTTTGTTGGACAAAACATTTTTACGCTATTTGTATTTCCTGCTGCTTTAATCACCTTACAGCTGCTTGGATTTATCTTGTTACCCTCTGAATAGAACCCGAACTGTTGCACTACATTTCTTATTAACTGTACCTTGGTGTATCGGTGCTTTGACTTGCAGTGAATAAATGATCTTTACAGGATAAATGACTGGTCAAATTTATTTAAACATATTCACAGTATAAGTTTGAAAACATATTTTCTAAGACAATTTCATAGTCCAATCAATCCCAGCTCTACAACTGCTCCCAGCTGTTGGAGTCTAACATACCCTCCATCTTCTCCAATAGTCCCTCAATCACAGAGTTGTTCATCTTGTTGCTAATCACGTGATACCTGCCTCCGCATCGTTCTACAAGCTTCGATAGCTCTCCGTTTCTCAGGATGTGCTGCTCTGCGCTCTCTCCTAAGAATTCCCCACATGTGAACAGCACAAGCGTGTGTTGCCAAACTCCATCCCGAAGCACACTCATGTGCTCCTCTACCGCTCTCCTGTACTTTGGTGTGCAAGTCAAGAAGGCCGGCATGAGCAGGAGGACGACGTGAGGTCCTGGGTGACACCAAGAGATGCCGTCACAAATGTTTTTTCTTTGAACCGAGTGGGTTGAATCTGGTCCGTCTCGCCACTTCAGACCTAGTGGTTCTACAAGGGCAAGATGACGCCCAGCTTTCTGACCCTGCCATGTTCTGAAGGAAGATCCGTCCAGTTTGGGCGCCTCTCCAAACAGGATGCTGACACCAGATGGGGAGCGAGAGGACCAGGACTCTCCTAAGACCATCACCTTCAAATCTGACCCCGTAAAGTCTTTGTTGTTTGAACTGCTTTGACCCTGACTTGCAGATACAAACTGTAAATCTTCAGTGATCAAAGTCCTCTCCAGGTTGTCTTTGCCTTGTTTCTTCCTCTGTCCGACTTCTCCTCCTCTTATCTCTTCCTTTTCCTCAGTTTTCTCCTTCAAGGTTTCAATGTGACAGTTGTTGCTCTTTGCAGATGACACTGCGGTTTCTATCTTATCATCCTCCCTGTCTCTTGAATCCTGTCCCCTATCCGACTCCCTTCCTCTTCCCTTCCCCCTCTTCTCGCTGACCTCTTGATCTACTGAAAGTAAGTTGTCCTCTGAGCGATCAACTTTAGCTACTCTATTCTCTAAATGTCTTTCATTAATGCCGTCTTCTCGTTCTTTCAGATTCTCCTCCCATTTTCTCAGTTTCTCAAACATAGCCTTCATGTTTTTCTCCTTTTTCTGAAGTTCATCCTTCAGCGTAGCCAAGTCTTTCCCCATTTCATCCAACTGTTGGGTTGTAGAGTTTACATGCTCGTTTTGGATGTGCAACTTGGACTTCCAGTTGAGCAACTCCTGCTCCTCGTTTCTCAAGTAGTACTCCCTATCTTTGAGCTCTTTCCCTTGATCTTTCAGTCCTTTTACCTTCTTTTGAATATCCTGACCGTGAGAGCTGAGCTCCACCTGTTTGCCCTCCAGAGCGCTAAGCAAGCTGTCTAGCTCCCTTTCCTTTTTCTGGATATTTTTTGCCCTCTTGCTCTCGAGTTTTTCCTTTTCAGCTTGTTCTTTTTGCTGTCTTTGTAAATTTGCTTCCCATTTACATAGTTCTTCTTCCTTATTTTCCAACTTTCCCTTTCTTTCAACAAGCTCTTCCTCTTTTGCATCAAGCTCAATTCCTCTTTTCCTCAGCTCCTCCTTGTTTCCAATCAGAGCCTGCTCCCTTTCTTCTACATTTTTTCCCCTCAGATATAACTCCTCTTCGATCTCCTTGTCTTTCAATCTGGATTCACTTTGTTTTTCAATCATTTCCTTCAATTTCCCTTCTGCTTCATCCACCTGTGCCTGTAGTTTGTCATTTGCTTCCTTCAACACCCTGGCCTCTAAATTTCTCTCTTCAAGAATACTTTCAATTTCATCTTTTCTGTTATCTTCATGTTCCTTGAGATGTTTATTAACTTCTTCATTCTCCTTCTTTTGCTCCTCACACTTTAACTTGAGGTTATCAGTCTCTATTCTCATCCTTTCATTTTGTTCCTGCAGCTCGTCAACTTTCCTCCGACTTTCCTCCAATTCCTCAGCAACATCTGAAACTCTTTGCCGACTTTCTTCCTCCAAACGGCTCAGAGCTCGATCTCTCTCCTCTCTTGAGGATTCTGTGTCCTCGTCCCGTCTCGCGATCTCTTTTTCGTAATTCTGAATCATGCTCGTCATCTCTTTCTCCATCTTGCCGGTGAGCTGCTTCAGCTCGGACTTTGTTTGCTCAATGGTCAGCCTCAGCTGGACGATTTCTTTCTCATTCTCTTGATCTTTCTGTGCCAGGTGGTCAAGTTGGTTGTCTTTCTCTTTAAGTTTCTCACTCGTTTCGGTGTTCTTTATAATTTCCTCTTCTGTTTGACGCTGTTGCATCTCGATCATTGCGGCAGTGAGGTTTTCATTGCTTTCTTTCAGCTCTTGGATTTCTTTCAAGTACTTCCCACATGTCTTATCAAACTCTGCATCTCTCTCTCCAAGAAGTCGCTGAGCTTGTGCGATCTCGTTTGTTTTCACATCGATGATCTCCAGGAGTCTGTTCATCTCCTTTTCGTCTCTCTCGTCCTTCTTCTTCTGCTCTTCCCTCCATGCCATTTCCCTCGAGTCGGCCTGTTGTTCAAGTCTTTGGATCTCAGTTTCCTTTTCCTTAACTTTTCTGTCTGTGTCGTTCAGAAGCTGTTGTTTCATCTCTTCCATCTCTCGCTCTCTGTCTTGCAGTCTTTGTTCCGCCTCTCTCTTCTGATTGAGGATAATTTCTCCTCTCTCTTCTTCTTTTCTTTGAAGGATTTCATCAATATCCGTTATGTGTTGTTTCAATTTTTCTATAATTCTCTCTTTTTCTTCAAGTTTTTGCTCCATCTGGTTCTTGTGATTTAAACCATCTCTCTCCCTTTCCTCGTTGGTTTGACACAATTGTTGCTCCAGTTCCTTTAACTGCTCTTTTATCATTTTGATTTCTTCTTCTCTTCCCTGCAGTCTCTGCTCCATCTCTTTCTTGTTATTTAAAAAATGCGTTTCTTTCTCCTCCATTTGCTGCAGTTTCTTCTCGACTTCCTCAAGATTTGATTTCATCTCCTCTACCTCTCCTTCTTTCACCTCCAGTCTTTGCTCTATTTCTTTTCGGAGACTCCTTTCAAGCCTTTCTTTTTCCCTCTCACTGTCTTGCTTAATTTCTTTGATTTCCTCATCATGATGATGTTTTAACTCCTCAGTTTGCCTGTCTCTTTCGCGCATCTTCTCCAAAATGTGTTTTTCGAGATTTTCCTTCATCACTTCCTTCTCTTTTTCATTTTCTAGCACTTTTTCTTGAATCTGAGCAGCATGCTTGAGCTCTAAATCCATCATCTCTCTTTGCTTTTCTTGGATTTCTCCTGCAAACTCTGCTTTCAGCTCTTTCATCTCTCTTTGTCTCTCTTGCTCGATCTCCCCTATTTGATCACTGTACTCTTTTTTGACATTTTCTACAACTTTCGACTTTTCTCTCAGTATGTGATCTATTTCTTCCCTGTGTTTAGCTTTCGTTACCTCCATTTGTCTTTCCATTTCATTCATTTGTCTTTCCATTTCATTCATTTGTCTTTCCATCTCCTCCTGATGCTGCAGCTTCAAAACGTCTACCTCGTTGTTCTTCTCTTGCACATTTTGTTCCAGGTCTTTTTTGTGATCTAGATGGATCCTTTCCCTCTCTTTTTCATGAACTTTTCCCTTTTCTTCTAACTGGACGAGGTACTTTTGTTCCAATTCTACTATCTCTCTCCTTTTGGCCTTCTTTTGTTCTTCTCTTTCCTTTGCAAAGCTCTTGTTAATCTCTGCAATCTCTCTTTGTTTCTCTTGTCTCATGTCCCTCATTTCTTTTTCATGTTGCTTTTGGGCTCTTTCCACATTTTCAGCGTTGTCTTTCACTTTCTTGTCGATGTCTCCTTTGTGTTCAGCTTTCACTTTCTCCATCTTTCTTTCCATTTCGCTGATTCTCCTTGCCATCTCTTCCTGAAGCTGCAGTTTCACGACCTGTATCTCTTTCTCTTTCTCACGCATGTTTCCATCCATCTCTTTCTCATGTTGTGATTTCATTTCTTCAGCTTTCCTCTGCATGTATTTTTCAAATTCTGCTTTACCATCTAGGGATTTTTGCTTTTCCTCCGAGGCTTGCTTTCTCAGTTGTTCCTTCTCTTTGTCTTTTTCAAGCAGCCTTATGTTCATCTCTGATTTCAGTTTGTCTTCTAACTCTGCCAGGTCTTTGAGTTTTTCTTCTTCTTTTCTCTCCAGAGTGTTATAATACTGTATTTTAATAGCTTCCATTTCTGTTTTTAGAGACTCGACCTCTCCCATCCACTCTGCTTTCTCTTCCTTCTGTTGCTCTACACTTTCCTCCAATTTCTTCACCTGCCTCTTCCACTCTTGTTTCTCTCCTTTGATGACATCCTCCGTCTGCTTTCTCTCATGTTCGTTTTCAACACCAGCTCGTTCGAGGTTGAGAAGCTTTATTTGCTGCTCTTCAAGTCTTTCTTGCAGCTCCTCAATCTCCCTCTCTTTTAGCTCTAGGTTAAGCATCCCCGTGTCTCTTTCTTTTCTAATCTGGTTCAGTGCAACCCGGATTCTTTCGTTCTCTACGCTCAGGTCCTGAATTTCTCTTTCTTTGTCCTCTGTCAGCCATCGCATCCTTTCCTCTAGATCCCCGATATCGTTCCGTCTTTCGCCAACCCTCCTGTCCTCATCCTCCTCTTCTTCTTCCTTTTGAATGTCCGCTTTCCCAGGTGATTTCCCCTTCTTCTTCCTGTCAAAAAACCACCTGATGCTTTTCATCTCCCTGTCTCGCACGTTTTTCAACTCTGCATCCTGACGCTGCATTTTATCTCCCATCTCTTTCAGACGCTGATTGAACTTTTCGTTTCTTTGCCGGCTCAGATCCCTGACCTCCTGAACCAAACCAGAGAAAGCCTCACACCTGTTCATGGCGGCCATCTTTTCCACCTTCTGCAGGAGATCTGCCACCATACCGGAGCCTCCTTTTCCTCCTCCATCTAAGCTACTAATGACGTGGTATCTTCCCCTGCACTTCTCCAGCAGCCACTGGAGTTCCCTGCCTCCTCCTTGGATGTGCTGCTCAATGTCCACCCCTTCTCGAAGTTGATCCCCGTGGGTGAACAACATTATAATATGCCTCCATACGCCCTCACCAAGAAGCTCCAGATGTTCCTTAACATGCCCCGATCTAACCAACGTGTCCACCCTCAGAGTCAACAACAGTGCGTGGGGTCCCGGAGGACACAAGGCCACACTGTTAATGATTTCCCTTTTCACCCTCTCAGGCGTGGCCCCAGCTATTCCTCCCTCCCAGCCTGGAGTGTCTACCACCGTCACCAAGCGCATGGCCACCTCCGCCTGCTGCCGGTTGCACTCCTCCGACACCTCTCCTGCCTGGAAGACGTCCATTTTGCCCAGGATGGCGTTCCCAGCAGAGCTCTTCCCTGTTTCCCGCTCGCCCAGGAGAACCATTCTGACCTCGGGTAAACGTCGAGGAGCCTTGGAGAAGGACTGGTGGGCGTCCAGCTCAGAGCCCTGAAGACCGTCGCCTGGAACAAAGATAGGTACAGATTTCTATTATTATTTTGATTATATTATTGGCTTTTACCAAATTCCTCACAGATGAAATTTGTGAAGTTGATGGCAGGTCTAAATGTAACCAAGCCTCTAATAGCAAGAAAAGCCTCCTAACAAGTCAACAGACACACAACAAAGCTAACCGACAAAGATATTCCCTCTTATTTATTTTCTGTAAAATGCATCCAAATATGCAACAAACTGGCTAAACAGGCAGGTTAGTGATGCAATGTGCATCTCCTGGCATATTTTAGGTTTCAACCCATGACCCTGAATCAAATCAGATCTCTCTTCACTCCACTTTTAACTCCATTTTGGTTTCTCTGTTAATTTCTAAAGATAACACCAAGGTTTTTGGCTGCTGAATTATCCACTTTATTTATCATCTAATATCTAATTTAGCCAATCTCTTGTTTAGCAATGTGCAAGTGCATGTTAGCTGCCTGCTGCTTCTTCGAAATGATAATGAGAGCAGCGAGACCGAAAAATCTATGTACAAATATTCAATCAACAGGTTGTTTTCACGTCTTTCTGTTCTTTGTATTTAATTGATCTTGAGTGATATGACATTTTGATTGGACTGAATAACTCACTCATTAGAGCAGCTTTGATGGTCCCTCTCTGCACCTGCTCCTCCATCTGCCTCTGTTTCTTCCTTCTTTCCCTCGCTCTCCTCTTCCCATCTGCCTCAAGTCCCAACAGAACTGTGTTATCCATCTCTAAATGGTTGCTCCCGGCCTTCTTTTCCACCATCACCTCCAGCTTCCTTATCAGCTCTGTAACTTGCGTCCCGTCGCCTTTGCACCGGTTATCCAAAACGTGGTATCTATTTCCGCACTGTTGTAGGAGTCCCTGGAGTGCTTGTCCGCTCATCGGGATTCGTTGCTCCATGGACATCAGGCCTAATTCGTCTCCCCTCGTGAAGAGTAACATCGTATGGTCCCAAACTCTTTTCCCCAGCGGCTCCAGGTGCTCCTCTATCTCTCTGATGTAGTCATCTGTGACAGAGGCACAGGCTCGCACCACTAGAAGCACAGCATGGGGGCCGGGAGGACAGAGTGACACACTCCGTAAAGTTTCCCTCCTTACCCAGTTGGGGGTGCTGTTGAGAGGGTAGTACCATTCCCATCCTGGAGTGTCCACCACTGTGACTTTCCTCCCCACCACGTCCGCTTTCCTTTTCACACACTCCTCCGTCGGCTTCCCGCTCTCGAATCCTCCGACTCCTCCCAGGACGGTGTTGCCTGCCGAGCTCTTTCCAGTTCCTTTTCGACCCAGCAGGACCAGTTTAAGTTCTGGGAGAGCAGGTGAAGGGATGACCTGGGTGGTTGGAGCCTGTTGTGTGTCCATGGCCACCTGCACACTTTCATCTGTGAAGACGGGGAGAAGAATTTCCTCGGTGCACCGAACTGGAAAATCTAAACGACAAAAGACACAAAAATATAACAAATCATTCACCAAATGCACCTTGCCTTTAGCCGTTAGCTAATGTTAGCATTCAAACACAATTGTGACAACATTATCGTGTCATGGTTGCAGTCATTGTGGTAGGACAGGAAATAATTCCCAGCTAACTCTAATGCTAGCAAGCTAATAGTAATCTTGGCAAGGACGTGCTTAAACGCTAACATAAGCTGCTGTAGTCTTCAAACCTCCAAATCATGACACTTAAATTTGACCGCAAATCCAGATGTAAAGATCCACAGATCAGCGACCTGCACAGGTCACACAAGGTGGTCAGCAAAGGTGCCCTCCTGAGCAACTTGTTTAAGTTAGTTGTCACTGGCGTTTGACTCACTGAAGTAGGACGCTACAGTGCTACTTCCAGCCTGTCGGTGCCTAAAAGGTTATTAACTGTTTTTCCTCCAAATTTGCGATTGAACAGTTGTCTTTGCAAGGAAGTAATTTGTAACAAATGCTACATTTATTTAGCTCTTGATACCTAATGAAGCAAGCGGGTTGTTGAAGCATAACATAAGCAATTTCATTTAGTACCTTTTGCTTGACTCTTTGTTTTGTTTTTTTTACCTCAGATTTTGCTAGCTAGTAGTAAACTTAGTGAGGAAATGGTTGAAAGTTAACATACGCTTTTGTGACTTAGATGTCAGTACCTTATGGGTTATCTACTGTTTTTTTGTAACTTCAAAATAATGTTAGATAATAGTAATATTATGAAATGATTGAATGCTAATATAAGCTATTGTCACGTATTTGTTGGTACCAAATGGGTTATCTACTTTAACTTGAAGTGGAGAAGCTAACAGCTTAGCAAGGAAGAGGATGAAGGCTAACATTAGCTTTTGTTTCTTAGCTGTCAGTACCTAGTGAGTTATCAAACATTACATTTTCTTTCAAACAGTACATATAATATTAACTTCACTCAGGCCCAGTTCTACGAGGGTGCAAAAGTTAGCATTGCGCCCTTTTTACAATAAGTAATCAGGGCTTTCAAATGACAACAGTTACTTGGATTGTGTGCATTACATCCATGTTCTGATGGTCATGATAGGTGCACATGACCTGGTGACCACATGCGGGACCCATAACACCTACACAATTTTTAATTGCTTTTGCCAGTCACTGTAGCTGCACCCCCTTTAATCTTAGATGCACCCTGAGTCATTTTGTTCTAAAACCAGGCCTGGCTTCAATTATCCCTTAAACTAAAGTAGGCTACCTCTTCACAACTTTATTTCAATACAACACTTAAACCAAGAATGAAAGAGCTCTAAAGTCAACCTACCTCTGTCCTCTTCGATAACAGCACTGCAGTTCTCATCAGTCGTGTCCATCACCTCTCAGTCTACTCCTGTCCTTCCTCTTCCTCTTTTTTTGGTTCCTGTAAGTGTTTCACAGGAAGTGGGCTATTTCTTCAGCATGATTGTGAAAGAAGAAAAAAAAAAACAGAGTCACCCTGGGTGTAAATAGGTCCAAAATGAAAATGTATAAAGCAGTCGAAGAACGCAGACAGTTTTGTCGACATACCCCGTCATGTGACCTGCCTGTGGTTTTTCAAACCTGCTATCATTCATGTGAACAGGAAGTTAAGAGGCGGCACTGTGTTTCTTTTGTTTTTTCTTGCACAGTTACCTTTTTGAAGAACACATAGCAATACACTTGTGAATGCTGCACACCGTTGCGAGGATTTGTTCATGTATATGCAGATGATCTACATATATATACATGATATACAACATGTTACTGCATGGAAAGATACACATGCAGGCTTCACATCAAGAGCTGCTGAGCCCTTTACCATGAGACACCGCCTTGTGGTAAATATTTAGCACCTATGTTTCCTGTAATCACAAGCTGTCAAGAACAAGTTAACAGTTAGCAAATAGCAAACTCAGGTTAGTATACGACACATTAAGGCAATCTATAGTTGCAGAAAGTAATGGCTATACATAAGGAAAATCAAATCTCATTACGTTTACCAGAGCATAAAAATACTCTGTATGTTCCTCCATTTAAAGACCTGTCATCAGGCTTGTGTATCATGCCGTGGTTAGGAGTGTTGATTGTGGCCGTCCTCTGAAAATTAACGCTAATAACCCCTCTTGCAGGAACTCAAAAGTGTTGCTCTTGTATCCGCTGAAAGCTACATTACAGTGTCTTATATCCAGCCTATACTTGGAAATGCTGAATAGGAAAGATTAAAGTAAATGGCTACCCATTACTGTTGGCATTCTTGTCTTCTTCTCCCCTGCAGTTTATGTTCCGATGCTAACATTACACTAGATAATTTTACCCCTCTAAGTATAATGGAGTAAAACTGAAATAAGCAGAGGTGCAAACAGAAATAGACCAGCGCACGACAGATGAATTTCTTAGCATCACAGATTTATTTTCTAACAGTCGTCTTATTGTGTGAGGAGCCAGCATCTTTTCATCATGCCTGCCTGCTGTCATGGCAGCCTGGCTGCATACATGGTACAACATGTTCCTGTGTCCAGTTCATACCCATAAACACACACACACATTAGATCATGTCCTTTATGATGAGTCAGCCTTTCCCTCAGCTCCAGTCGGGGTTCATAAAAACAAACCCTGTTTATGGAAAGGACTGAATCAGTCGTATTGATTTGGGGCCATTAACCAGCAGAGTTGTTTTTGAGTGTTGGGTGAATATCACCATGATGGATGCTTTTCAACATGTGTGCTGCTTTTTGTAAATGTCAAATGAGTAACTTTTTGTTGGACTCCCTGCAGCAGCACTTCTCTTTAAAAGTGAGGCTGCCTGGCTTTTAACAGAACTCCATATCATGAATAATAAGAGCATGAAAATTCTTCCATCATCGACGGAGCTCACAGATTAAATGTCACATATAAATCTGCATCGGTACTTGCTGATTGGTTTGGCCCTGAATGTAACTGGTCAGAGGATAAGTGCTAGTGGTGGAAATGGGAAACCCAGAAACTTAGAGCACAGTGTTTCCTCTGTAATTTCATGGCTATTATTTAGTTTGCTTCCACATCTGTCGCCAACTTGGATTCAGTTTTAAAAGTAAGGTTGGCTTTGAATAAATTTTCTTTTTTATATATATATAAAAAAAAAAAACATCTTTCTACTTCAGATGGAAATCAGTTTTTTCAATGTTTTTAAAACGGTTTTTTAAAGGTTGTAGTGCTGAAAAAAGTTGGAAATCCTCTGTCCTGGTAGCAGCATTAAAATAAGAAATAAAAATGACATATTGTGCATGAGCGATGCAGGATGAGCTGGCTCTTGTATGTGTTTGGACCTTTTCTTCTTTAATTACCCTCAAATTCAGTACGAAGGCCAACATGGAAAATAAAAGTACAAGCAACAGTACAAAGATGAATGAGGGGGGTGTGTATTTGCTGGCTGCTAACCATTTGGCTAATTTCCCATTTTATTTTAGAGTAGTAGTGCTCTAACCTTCCAAACAGACCCCCAAGCCGACTGTTCAGATGTAGACTCCAAACAGAGTGGATGAAGAAAGTACCTGGAGCAAAACATGCAATCTTAAAACTGGTGCAGGGACTGACGTCTATAGCTTGGCGGATAATCTGCCAGAAATTTAAGGGGATTTTGAATACTTATGTCTTTTTGGTGATGGAAAAAGCTGATGGTTGTCACGACTGTCAGCTGAGAAATCTCCAAGTTCTTCCTCAAGTCCTTTACATAGTTTTAAAGATTTTCCATAGAAAGTAATTTTAAAAGTAGAGAGAAATGTTCCCTTTTTAGGACAGCTCACATTCAAACCCGCAGCTGATAAAGGGAGACGCCACCACAGCAATGGTGGCTTTGTCAACTTTCACCGCATTTGTCCATAGTGCATAACTGAATTGGATTATATACTTAAAAATGTCTCCCCTAAGTAGTAAACATGACAGGAATTTAGACCTCTATGTCAACATGTTTAATTTTGCTTTAATGTTGGGCATATTATGTGACCTAATGGGGGTCAACTCACTTTTGGAGCCAGCCCAATAGTGGCCACACAAGGAACTGCAGTTTGGGAACTTGTTCATTGTTGTCATTTCTCGACCTCAATTGACGCAGCTTGATTCACTCCTTTTTCAACAACCCCCTTAACCCCTTGCCAACATCCCACCCCCTTGTTTCCTATCCCTCTTCCTGCATTTTATCCCATCTCTCCCCCTATCCCTTTCCAAGCCCGGCGCAGTCTAGGCCTGTGAAGGCTGTTTCATCATGAGCCGGGGATCCGGCCGAAGATTTCTGCCTTTTAATAAGGCAGTTTTTTCTTACCACTATAACTTTTGCTGCTTTGCTAAAGTGCTCATGGTGGAAAGGACAGGTCTTTATAATATAGCAATGAGTAAGGTCTTTTTACCTGCTCTTTTGTAAAGTGTCTCGAGATAACACTTGTTATGAGTTGACGCTGTACAAATAAAAGTTGATTGATTTTGTGTGGGTTAAGCATGAGTGTTTTCATATACTTGGTGATTGCAGAATAGTACTGGTAAAAGTAATGTTGACAGTGACAAAGCATCTAAAATGAAGAGAGGTAGATTTAGTAGTTTAACACCTACAGCCAGATTGGAGCTCATTTTGAGATGAGATGAGATGAGATTCAACTTTATTGTCATTACACATATACAAGTATAGAGTAACGAAATGAGGTTTTGACTCACTGTGGGCACATTTGGTTGTTTTCTGGCAACAAGAAACCCAAGTGTGAGCCAACAACCCCAAAATCTAGCCATTTGGCAAGCTTCTATAAAAGTACCCTGTGGGGGTGCCATTAGAGGTGCCATGGAGTTATAGAGTAATGTTTCCATGAGTGGGCCATTCAAGCTCAGCCAATTTTGGCTGCGAATTAGCTCCATGCAGGCTTGCTTTGGTGCTGTCGTTCATCACAATCTGGGCATGGATCCAACAAACAAGTGCTTATTAGTATAACTCTTAATGGTAAATAACTAGCCAGGAATTACCAACGTGGAGCTTTGGTGAAGCTGTTTCAACATTCAGCGTGGTTTCACTGACAAAACATGATCTTAATTTAGAGACAGAGGCCAAACCCCCAAAATCCCACCTGTGTAAAAATAAGAGATAAAACAAACACAAAACCATACCACCATTAAAAGTAAGTTATTTCCTCTTACACTTACCACACCTGTGAATGTTGGCCAACCCAAAATTTGCAAATAGCAAAACTAACATCAAGATAAAATTACGTTAGTGGTGGCTGATGGCCGATGGCCAACCAGGGTGAAGAAATCAGTACACTACCTGTGTGCAGTTTAATTCCTGCAGAAAGTCATGATGCGCTCATTTTGAAAACATTCCCTAACCCTCTGCTAATGTTTGAAGTATCAAATCATATCAAGTTTGAGCATGGACATGTTTATTTCTTATAACCACAAGTGACTATTTTCTGATCAGACACTCACTGCTACGTCTCCATCCTGGTTTGAAGGAATCATGGTAGCAACTTGTCATCGCCTCTCACCAAGCCCTAAAAACACACCCTACACTATCATCTGTGTCACTCTAATTTGGAGTTGTGATTAATTTATGAAGCTATGCTCTCATGTTGGATGTAAGAGCATTAGGAAAAATGTTAACTGCATCATTAATCAGCTGAGACATAGAGGTTCATTTCTTTGTAGACTTCTACACAAACAGGCTCATTTTTTGTAACCAGTGGAGTCTCCCCCTGCTGGTCATTAGAAAGAATGCACATTTAAGGCTCTTCAACTTCACTTTTAAAAACCAAGAGGCTATATGTCCATTCCTCAAAGTCTGTTATATAGCACTACATCACTTTTTTTCCCTGTAGGCTGATGATCATTTTGTAAGTTTTGCAGGACATGTACACATGTACTCGATACAGGATCATGACTGTCTGTGTAAAGTGAGATAAACCAAAAAGCTAGAAAGAAACATAAAAAAGATGTATTTCCTTTTAACCTGCATGTACTGTAAATTAAAGCGTGCCCCGTCTGACAGCTTCCAAAGTTTGTCACTCCATCTGAATGAAGCTCCATCCAGCTGTGGTTGTACAGAGACGGTAGATTCCTCATCCAGATCCTAAGACTGACCACTTACACAACACTTTCACCCTGCAAGATTCTGACACACACTCATGCACACACACACACACACACACACACACACACACACACACACACATGGTAGCTCTTTCTCTGCCCTGTTGGGTATATAAGCAGAAGCAGAAGTCCTTCAAGACGGAGCAGCGGCAGCAGCAGCAGCAGCAGATTGACTCCGAGCAACAGCAGCGTCTCCACCTTCTTCTCAGGTACATCCACTCTGCATTTAAGCTCACTCTCTTTCTTTCTCATAGATTCAAAGTTAGCATTCTTATTAACAGCTCTACTGTGGCGCAATAGTTCTTTCTCACTGTAACTCCTCTGCAGCTTCATAACTTTGATTATTTCTTCCAGATGTGAAGTTGCAAATAAACGATACATCTGACAGTAATTTAACAAGATCTGCTGTTGTTGTGCAATCTTAAGACAACATTTTGTTGAAACAACTCTGAGTGACTCTAACTATCTATTTTATACAGTATGTGATTATTTCACTTTTAATGCAATTATTATGTTTCTTTATTGATTTACATTTGTTGGTCTGACTTTGTAACATTTCTACCTGTAGCACTATAGAAACAGTGACAGAGGAGTTTATATTCAAAGGTTTATTACCTGAATTATATATTTAGCTTAATGACAAAAGTCTAAGTCGATTAAAGTCGGTTTCCCTCTGTATAGGCTATATGTAAAAACTTCACAAATGCATATTTCTGTCTCAGTAAGGATATTAAACATGCAATACTTAGTCCAGAGTTAGATTTCTGTATTTAAAAAGTGAAAAAAAAAAAAAAGAAGAAGTGAAAGAAAAGGTTATTCCTTGAATAGTTAAAACAAAATATTTGATGCTGTAGAAATGTAGGTTTGAAAACAGGCTCTGCTTTGTGTTTTTCTGGTAGAAGTCTTTGCAGGAGTTTTATGCTGTGCCCGTCCCTCCCACTCCGGCTCACTTCTGCTTGGCTTCTCACGTGTCAGCATTTCCCAAACTTGTGTTAAAAATGTGTGAGCATACATCACCAGTGTCTCACACGAGGAAAAGTGTATACTGCATCCCAGAATGCACCAGTGCACTACATTATCTTAAACTACAATAACTAGTACTCATATCAATCTCAAACTTTTAGCTGCTGCTTCATGACAGATGAACACACGTTACATCTTATCCTTAATCATTAAAAAGCTCTTCTCATCTAGAACCGTTAAATTTAAGGTCCAACAAGAAGTCCTTTGTTACTTTACTGAGGTAGAATATGAATGTACAGTTTTAATAGTAAAATATCTGCACTCCAGTCCGACTGAGCATCAGTCAAACTGTAAAAAATACACATTTAAATTAACTTGAGGAAAAGGAAGAGAAACACTCACACTGCACAAGATTAGCTTATTTAATAGCATTTTATATGATTATAGACATGGGGAAGATAGTTTTAACTTAGCATTAGTCCAATTCAGATAGATCTCGGAATAATTAATCAGGGAGAAAAAAAGATCTGCTGTATCAAATTTAACGTTCATATTTTAGATCAATCAACAGAACCTTTTGAAATGCGTCTCAAACTAACACAGTTGCAAACCCAATGAAAAATGTCGATTTTCAATGTGAAATCGTTGATCTGAAAAGTAGACTTGTTGTTAAACTGATTCCAGTACCGGCTTCTCATACCGTCTAAAATGTGGTATGTTGGGTGTCACGAAGTAAGCCAGAAAGTCAAAGCACTAATCAGACACCGTAACCAATAAGCCTCCCAAAACAATCCGGTTTCACTTAAATTATCGTGTAAAATAAAAAACAACAACATCTGTCTTTTGTCAGCCGGGGGTAATCTTAGTCGAAGCTAACAATGTCAGTAATCTCTGTTGTTAGCTGGAAACTATTTTCTCTAAATTTTGGTGATTTTCATGATTTAAGATCAGCAGGGGAAGCACTGTAACAAATATCCACCTCATGAGGTTGTCATTGTCTGTAACGATGTCTCTGTAGTGTTTCAGTATTATCATTCTGTGTTAAGTTTAGGCACTTTTAAAAAAAAATGAATGGCCAGAGTGGATGCACCAAATATCTGGGATGTCCTGAAAATGATTTCATCTTCAAGGCTCATTTAGGTTTCCTTTACGTATGAATTAACTTGTATTTTCTGGGCTTGAATTAAAGGGGAAGTTACTATTTATAACACTCAGGTTGGACTCGATAAGTAAAATAATCCGCCTATTGGAACTTGTGTACAGTAAAGTATCTAGTAACTTTCTGTAGTATAGATACAGTGGAGTAAAGTAAGCATAGGCTTCAGTATTTCCTCCTGACAGGTGGTGGAGAAGTTGTTATTATTCTTCCCCCCCGCTGTACTGCCGTCTGTGAGTCTCCACACGGGTCAATTTGCAGAAGGTGAGCGCGTCCCTCTGAAGGTAGAACAGAGCTTTCTCTGTTTTTAAATGATGACTCATGAAGCAAAACGTCGCCTCGCTCTTCTCTCCTGAAACGACACACGCCCACATTATGTAACAGTGAAACTTATTCTCAGCCAGGTCTTTGTACCAAAGGCTTGACTGTGCTGCTGCTGCTGCTGCTGCTATAGCATCCTGTCAAAACAGCATTTGTGTATTTAAAGGTTAAATCAGACTTACCTCATACTGACATCATCTTCAGAACCAGCTCCTGATGGAGGCAGGTTTTTGGTTAGACCCCCATGTGATCTGAGCGGGTGATGTCATTTAAATCTGTCTCATGATGTTTTTAATGACTTCAGTGATTCATTCTGAGCACAGTGAGCGTCTTTGTTGACTTCACACCTATGACCAAGTTTACACCTCTACAACATTTTCAAGATATTTTGAATAAATTGGTTCACCATGAATGGAAATAAGTTGTTGGAGCCAACTCTAAATATCAGTACACAACACGTACCATAATCAAGATCAGGGCTATTTCTACAATATGGTTTTATTACATTATCACTCTTAGGGCTGCACAAATGATTATTTTCATCATCAATCATTTTTCTTCTCAACTTGTTGATCAATTGATTGATGACAGAAAATGTCAGTTTCCTTCAGACATCCTAAGTCCAAAATAAAATGAATCCATAAAGAGACCAACACATTGAAAATATTGGCTTTAAACCTTAACATTTTGTCCATAACCAGTAAAAAAAAAAAAAAAAGGACGATATGTCTCCTGCAGAAGTAACTTTTGTTACTGATGGTGATTTGACTTTTCTTCCTCTACTGCAAATATTCCCATCAGAACTCCTTACTCGTCCCATTTTTAAAAGCAACATTACCAATGTTTCAGTTTGAATGCATTCAATATAAGTTTGAAGTCCGAGGCTTGAAGTTCATTTCGGACATGTAAAATTAAAAAAAAATTAAAAAAGAGAGAAGAAAAGAAAACTTAAAAAAGTAATGTGTACAAACAATGAACGACATCGTACAAAAGAAGCTCTCAAATACTTTCTATTTCTGTTTACAAGTCCGAAAAGGTCCCGTGAGACACTGGTAACACATAATAAGGTAGTACTTGAAATGGACATTGAAATTAAAAAAAGATGATCTGATGTCACATTTTCAAAGCTGGATTGTTTTTTTTCATGACTTTTAAAATAAAATGTTTTCACTACAATTTATAACTGAGAGACTCGCTGTGGTTTCCCTCACAAACCAGCGACTGAATTATACTGAAGTTGAAACTCCATTACATACTCTTTAAACGGCCCTTTATGTTTCATGTGTGTGTGTGTGTGTGTGTGTGTGTGTGTGTGTCTCTCTCTCTCTTTCTCTCTCTCACTCTCTTTCTCACTCTCTTTGACCACAAAAACAAACACAATATTTTTAAAATGAAAATAAATCATCAAACTCTATAAGTATCTTCCTTTACCAGCAACTTACAGGAAGAGGAGTGACTGTAAACTACACACACACACACACACACACACACACACACACACACACACACAAACCACTTCCATGTGTGTTTCAACACTAACCAGCCACTTATTATTTTCTCTTGCTTTGCTTTAACGGCTTTTCCAATTCAACCATCTTTTCTTCCTTAATAAAAGGGACAAGGACTCGCAATCACACACACACACACACACACACACACACACACACACACACACACACACACACACACACACACACATCCTGGGGTGTCTCTGTTTTTTAAGCAGATGTCGAGCAGATGAGTTTAGAATCAGCTCTCCCACTATGCAGGAATTAACCAAGCATGACGCGAATGCAGCTTTCACTAATCGTACAAAAAAACACTTATTAAGTATGACGTTCACTGTAAAAAAATCATAAAGAGTGACTAGTATTTGTTTTCCATCATCTCTCCTCTTGCGGTCCAGTGTCGGATCACTTGTCCTGAGCGATCACCACCATGTCCAGTCAAGGAGCCACTGTGACCCCCTCCTCTGCCCCCCCTACTCCCTCCGGACCCCCTCCCAAAGTGACCAACCGCGGACGCTCTACAGATCCCATCGCCAGCTCCAACTTTGACTCAACAAACATTCCTGAATTTGAGCCCTTTGGTTTGCCAGGACCGAGAGGATTTCCACCTCTGACTGGTGAGCACACTGTCAACAAATCACACACAGACACAAAAAAAAGTATTTTAATTTGAATATGTGGAAAGTTTTCTTAACTTATTTCTAATGATGTAAAATGTGGGAATGATATGGTTTAAGGTACAGGTTGTACATAATATAGCCATTTGTTTTACCTTTGTGCCCGACTTCCCCATCATCCATTTCTGTAATTCCCCTCCTGTCCAGCTGGTGGCATGCACCATGAATCTCTAAGCTGGTTTATAAACAGTAGAAATAAAGGAAGAACTCCATTCCCTGTATGTCTAAATTTACAGTAAAACTAGTCAAATTAAGACCCGACTGTGAAAAAAAGAGAAAAGTACACTAACTTTGTGAAGTTGAAGTGGATACACATTGACACTTTCAGCTCTGAGAAATTAAGAAAGTAAATAATAATTCCTTAAAAAGGCTGAATTGAAAGACAGAAAGCTGATATGAGAGTGTGTCTTGAAGATAAAGTATTTTCCACAGCGGTGACACAGCTTCCAGGAGGTTTTTATTTATCTAACATGTTTGACGCATGAACGACGTCCAATCAGGATAAAGTCCTCTCACTTCCTGCTGTTAGTTGATTCACTCTGTTCGGTATTGATGCCAAAATGCTGCACAGGAAAAGATATCATATGACAGGAATTTAAGAGCGTGGTGACTTTCATGGGGATTTTTATGGTTCCTCAGAGGACGACATCAAGATAATAAAAAACAGACAACAACAAGATAACACAATGACTGTTGGGAAATTAAGTTGATGCATCCGGGGAGTATATGTCTGCACTTCTGGATTATTCCCCAACTTAACTTCATTTCAATTTTTACAAACATCTGTTGGGATTTCATTACAGGTCTCAATATATAACTTTGATGTTGACAATGTGTGAAAGGATTTTATGGAAAGCATCTGATAAGTGTCTGTTTATGCCCAAAGGTAAAATAAAATAAAAATAAAAATAAAAAGAGAGAGAGAGAGAAAAGAATGGGTCAAAGAAGAAATGCACATTTTCACAAATTCAGTGTTCTAAAATTGAATTTTGCTTGTGAAAGAGCTTTTTTTATTGGTTAGATTGTTTATTATTAACTATGTTTGCTGGTGTAATACTCACTTATGCCACTAGGGACTGAAATGCACTCCATATCATTTGTTTTAAAGGACTTCTCCCAGCAAACTATAAAAATAAATCTCATTTTGTTTCATTGCTGTCCTCTCTGGTTTCTGAAACTTTTGCTACACCGTCCTCTAGCTGCAGGAAACAAACTTAAGAGTTATATCTAAAATTTAAAAGATAATTTTCTGTACATGATTTATAACTCTGATTCATTCCAAATATTGTCTCTCTCTCTCTCTCTCTCTCTCTCTCTTTCTCTCTCTCTTTCTTTCTCTCTCTCTCTCTTTCTTTCTCTCTCTCTCTCTCTCTCTTGCTCTCTCTCTCTCTCTTTCTCTCTTTCTCTCTTTCTCTCTCTCTTTCTCTCTTTCTCTCTCTCTCTCTCTCTCTCTCTCTCTCTCTCTCTCTCTCTCTCTTTGGTTTTGTTGACCTTTATTCAGAATTTCTTGATATCTCGGAAGTGGACATGATAAGGAAGCCAGAGGAGAGCAACAAGAAGCAACACCACACCGACTTCTTCAACTCCATCGATCTCATCGTGCGTCGAGGACAGGAGTTCCAGGTGACCATCACCTTCAACCGTCCCTACAATGCTGTGAAGGACAAGTTCGCCGTGGAGTTCACTATCGGTGAGACAAGCAATCTGCCGTCTTAACGAGCTTCAAAGTGAGATTTTACATCCTGATGTTGTGGGTTCTGCTAATTCTGGATCAAATCATCTGCATCTTGTCCTCCCCGTTCACTCAGGCACCAGCCCTCAGTACAGCAAGGGCACCTACATTCCAGTCTTCCCCAACAAGGAGCGTCTGACCTCCTGGGAAGGTCGCATAAAAAACACCTCTGGCAACACGGTCACCATCGGCGTCACCCCCGCGGCAAACTGCATTGTGGGAAAGTACCAAATGTACGTGGCCGTGATGACGCCCTTTGGCATCCGAAGAACGAGACGAGATGACTCCCGAAACCTCTACATCCTCTTCAACCCATGGGTGGCAGGTCTGTTCTAGGATTCTCTCCAGGGAGCTGGATCGTGTTGTGTTTGTTCATGTTATGTTATCGTCTGTGTGACGTGTTTTTCCTGTCCTCAGAGGACGCTGTGTTTCTGGACGATGAGACAGAGAGGCAGGAGTGTGTGATAAACGAGATGGGGATCATCTATCACGGTGCATACGACGACATCGCAGAGAGGAACTGGAACTATGGACAGGTCGTAGAAAACAACGATGAGGGACTACTAAATATTTTAGATAATGTTTATATTAATACCCATATATTTGTTGTTCCTTAGTTTAACTATGGAGTTCTGGATGCCTGTCTGTACATCATGGACCGCTCTGAGATGCCCATCACCAACAGAGGAGACCCCGTCAAGGTGACCAGAAAGGCCTCTGCTATGGTGAGTATCTTCTATGCACAGTATCAAAAACACATGACAATTGATACATAAGAAGTGCATTTAAGTTGCATTGTGCATTATTGTACGGTAAAATATAATAATATATAATAATTATAATGAGGCTGTTGGCCTACTGTTTTCTTTTCATGGGTTTGCACATAAATTGTTGCACCAGCTTTTATTTAGTGTCTCAGTCCTGACAGTGAAGGTACTGATAAGTGGTTATTTGTAAAAATATAAATAAAAATACAACATTACCCCGCCTATTGCCCAATAACTGCTGGGATCAGCTCAAGCCCCCTTTGACCTTGAATGGGATAAGCCATACTGAGGATGGATGGAAGGATGGTTTTTAAAATGCAGTGAAGTATAAAATAATAACAGAATAGACAATTCAAAGAGAAAACTGAGACGAGAAGTAAACATCTGAGGGTTTAACTGACTTAAATAAAAGATCCCCACTATGATACGTATTGAAGATTTTCATCTATATTGCAAAGCTATTCACACAGTGTCTCAAGGGCCCATTTAGGCCCTTGATGATCTCAGTCCAGCGCTTTCACTCGGGAGGGAGGGATGGCAAACACATCGAAGTTCCTCAACAGCAGGTCCAAAATAGGGAGAGTATAATTCAAATGTGGCCCTTCTAAAATGTGAATAAATGAGTGTATACTACATGGGAAAAACAAATGTCTAAAATCTGCTCCTCAGCTGAACTCTCGTGATGACGAAGGCGTGCTGGTGGGGAACTGGAGTGGTGACTACACCTATGGAGTGGCGCCCACTTCCTGGACTGGCAGCACAGACATCCTGATCAACTACCTAAAAAGCAAGATGCCCGTCTGCTACGCTCAGTGCTGGGTCTACGCCGCCGTCTTCAACACCTGTGAGACCTTTACTGAATAAAACACGTTCCTTGTTACCAAATCGCTTTGAAATCAGTTTTTAAAAACTCTAAATTAACTTACTTTGGGCGAAAGTACTTTGGGTCTTCCCAGCTCTTTTGATTCCTAGACTTTAGGAGATAAGACTAGGTCAGTTGATACTGAATTTTTAATTTCTGTAATTCTTTGTCCTTCCAGTCCTGCGCTGCCTGGGCATCCCATCGAGGGTCGTCACCAACTACTTCTCTGCTCATGACAACGATGGAAACCTGAAAACTGACATCATCCTGGAGGAGAGCGGCAGAATCGACCGCAACCGCACCAGAGACTCTATCTGGTACCGCACCTTCTTCGTAGCATTCACCATGTTTTCATGACGGCCGTCTTTCTCTGATGTCACACTCAGGTCGGGAAGCTCAGATTTTATCCCAATGTCTGCTAGGATACAAGCTTAAACACAGCTGTGTTCATTTTTTGGAAGGCATCTCTTGACCCCACTCTTGGTGGCTCACGACCCACACTTTGGGAACCACTGATGTTACAGTTACAAATGTGTTATCAGATATCTTCAGATTATTACCACCCGTTGTCTTTTCAGTTGATGAAACATTTTTAATCTGAGCTGAAAAGATAATAGTTGGTCAGATTCTAGTTTGTAACTAACACAGCAGTACATCTTTGTGACTTTGTGTTTATCAACCATAATCAGCACTCAGCTATTGAAATAATTAAGAATTTTCATTCTCCACAGCGGATGAATGATTAATGTACAGTTGATGTTGTTGTTTGGTTAATATTTGTTGTATTTGTATTCTCTTGTCATTGGGGTTTTATGTAAGTTTGTATACATGTGTGCCCCCAACCTGCCAATAAGCTCCATCTTCAAACCAAAACAAAAAATCCCATCTGACGTAAATATTAATTTTTTTAGAGAAACCATTTTAATTTCAATGACCCCTTGTTGTTTTCAATATTGAGGATCAAGATGTAAGAGTTCAACAAATTCAACATGTTTTTACTTTAGTACTACTCAAGCTTTGAAGTTCATATCCACTGTCAAGGCTTTGGCAGCTAAGTTTATCATAAAACAGACCTTTAAAACTGTAACTTTGTCAACAGGGTTAATTAATGTCAATTTGTCATGTCAGGAACTATCACTGCTGGAATGAGTGCTTCATGTCCAGACCAGATCTCCCATCCGGCTTCGGAGGCTGGCAGGTTGTGGATGCGACACCACAGGAGACCAGCGATGGTAAATGTCCTTTTGAAGAAACAACTGCTTGCTTTAAGATAATAGGTTTTTTACAATGTTTTTCAAATACCATAAAATGCCATGGCAATGTCTAGGACTTGCTATAGATACAGATTAGCATTCCCAGTGGCTAGTAACCCTTAAATGCTAAGTGTTCTTGTTTAATGACACATTAAGCTGAACTGATTTTCATTTTCATCATGAAGGGGTGGACATCAGAGTTATGTCGGGCAGGAAAATGAAAGAGTTAGCAAGCAAACAAGCTAGCTGTCCTGATAGATACTCAGGTGCTATATTAGTGCTGTGCTAACTAGCGGAATAAAAAATGACGTAGGAACTTGAGAAGGTGGGAATTATGGAGGAAAATGAAAGCAAAACTGTAAATACCCCCAGACATCAACATTATTTTGTGTTTTCAAGGACACAACACGCTAAAGCACCATTAAGGATACCCCAAAATTATGAACTTTGTCATTATTGACCAGATAGAGGCAGTCAGATGATAAAAGCAAGATACATATGATGAACAAATATTGAAATGTTGTGGACAACTTGCATTTTCATATTGAATCTTCATCTCCATGATTCTTAAAGGGATGTACAGATGTGGTCCTGCATCAGTTATGGCCATCAAACATGGACATACATGCTACCCATTTGATGCAGCCTTTGTGTTTGCTGAGGTGAGTCTTTAAACGACATCTATCGTACAAACGGTATTCAGGTTCATTCCAGGGTTTTTGGAGTGTATTTATGATCCTTTCCTCCCCACAGGTCAACAGCGATGTCGTGTTTTATTCCCGCAACAGAGAAGGAACTATGGAGCCGGTCAAAGTGAACCGGACCCATGTGGGGCGCTTGGTGTTGACTAAAGCTCCAGGAAACATGACCCGCCGTGACATCACCGATCAGTACAAGTTTCCTGAAGGTCAGAGACTTTGTGCAACACTGAAAGCATGTATTTTAAATCAGACAGAAATTGTGATGACTAAAAGTTTGAGAATAGTCGTCCATCGCTACTTAAACATTGGAAGAATACAAATATGTGCTGGTATACATTTAACATGGATACACTTTAATAACTGAAATGGAAAAAGTAAAACATTATAGCAGATAAACATGTTAGCTTTTGGGTTTTATGTGATGTCCGAGTCAGTGAAATTTGTCTCTAGTAAATTTGTCTCTAATGTTGGATACCTAGAGAACTCTGTGGCTAAATCGGGCGCTCTTTCAGGGTTCTGGTACCACAGGGTCAGCCATGCTCCCCAATGTGGCCACTAGATTTGAAAAGGTTTTTGGGGTATGGACTTTGAACACATGTAAATGTTTGAACACACATTAATATATGTTCCAATCATCCAATCCAGGCAGTACAGAGGAGCGGACCGTCCTGGAGAAAGCCGAGGAATATGGCTGCAAACGGGAGAAGTCTGATCCTCCTCCAGCTGACGTGGACCTGGTCCTGCCCAGTCTGGAAGTCAACATTGGTGACGACTTTGAGCTGAGCCTGGAGTTCATAAACCACAGCGACCAGCACCACATCGTGAACACCTACATCAGTGGGAGCGTGGTGTATTACACCGGAGTCACGGCCACAGAGTTCCTGTTCATGAATCCCACCGTGAAACTCGGCCCGAACGAGAGTGAGTTTGAATTCTAACCATTTATTTCTAAACTAATGATGACAACCTGATCTTTCACCCTTAGCTTAAAAGATGACCCACTAGGATCCTTTCAAGCATCATTTTGGCTCCGTGGTCAAGTTAGAATATGAAACTTCGAGTTAGGTTGACCTCAAAACCTGATGTTTGGATGAATTCAGGTCCTGATGATGGGATGTGCCACGGCACATGAGTGGCATATGCCGTGGAACATGAGTGGACCAGACATGAGTGGCATATGCCGCATAGGAGAGGAATATTCCGCACCACACGAGTGGCATATGCCATATATCTGGTCCACTCATGTGCCGTGGCATATGCCGCATATGAGTGGCATATGCCGCGGAACATGAGTGGCATATGCCGCTGCACATGAGTGGCATATGCCGCAGCACATGAGTGGCATATGCCATATATCTGGTCCACTCATGTGCCGTGGCATATGCCGCATATGAGTGGCATATGCTGCGGCACATGAATGGCATATGAGTGGCATATGCCAGTCTGGTCCACTCATGTGCCGTGGCATATGCCGCATATGACACAACATGGTTTTGGATGGCAAGAAATGAATCTATTTCTAATCATAATTCTAACTTCAGATATTTAAAATTGTATATTTGACTTAGTGAAAATGCTAAATGACATGCAGTACTAGTCACAATGTATTTTAGATATTTAAAATCACATTATGGATATCTGGAAAAAATAATTCCAATGTGAATATCTGAAACAAAAATTATGACTAGGAGCAATTTAATTTCCATCCACCTATCGCCCCTGATAAGCCCCCCAAACTCATGTTCACCCACATCACACCATGTTTCCTTCAAAGCCACATCGACACAGTTAACTAGAGGGAAGTTTACATAAAAAAACAACACAAAAGTTCCTAAGGTGCTAGATTAAGACGCTTTGGTCATCTGACCAAGCTGTCATTTTTTAAAACTTGGAAGTGAAACAGGGTGCTTTCACATTCAGTCATCACTAACAACAAGAAAGCCAAATGTAAATAAAGTGAATGCAGACGGAACAGGGTTGTTTATCTGTGTCCTCCAGGTGTGAAGGAGCTGGTGGTGGTGGAGTCAAAGCATTACATGAAGCACCTGGTGGAGCAGGCCAACCTCAACTTCATCGCTACAGGGAAGGTCAAGGAGACCGGTCAGATCGTCAGCGCCATGAAAGTCGTCCCTCTGCACAATCCCAAGCTCACCGTCACGGTCAGATATCACGCTTTAGATTCAAATTAGAATCAGTCAATTTCATTTGTTCCTAAAAGCCATAGGCAACGCTTTTTTTCCTAAATAGACCAACTTTATCTGAACTGATAGTCCAGTTTTTGTGTGTGTTATTTATTTCTGTTCTTCAGGTGTCTGAGAGGGGAAGAGTGAGTGAAGAGATGACTGCGACTGTGGAGTTTACAAACCCCTTCACCATGAACCTGGAGAACGTCTACATTCGTATGGAAGGACCCGGGCTCATGCTGCCCAAGCAGAAGTATTACAGGTGAGTTCAGCACAGAAGAAACAGGTCAAGTTTGTCTTTTACTTGTCTGAGAATAGTCAAAACTGTCTATTCTTTGTGTGATATATTTCAAACAAAAACAGGAAACCGGAGAGACAACAGAGTCTGACACATTCATGACCTTTTTTCCTTCATGTCAATACTCTTTGTAATTAGAGGTTTCCACAGACCTTAACAAGATTTATTACATACATACATATATATAAACCGGTTGTGCATCAGTCACAGGATATACATGACATCACTCCCACCGGCTCACTAGTAGTGATGTTTTCCTGACTTTTACCTGCAGTGTTCACACACTCGCACACACTGCCTCGGAAATGTATCTCGAAGAGGAGGAGTCAGCTGTTTGTGTTCACAGTGACAGCTCACCATGAAAATCTTAGGAGTTTTGTACATAGGCTATAAATAAATCTCCAGTCAATCACCAATTATTCCACGGGTAAAAAAAAAAAAATGTACACACAGTGGACAATTTTCACATAAAAGCTGTTTATCTGTATGCATGATGTGAAGCCCAAAACTCTCATTAAGTTAGTCGATTGTTTTGACTTGAAACTCCACAGTAGAGCATACCATTATTGTACTGACATTTAGTTTAGTTTAGAAGGATCTCCATTAGCCGCAATATTGGTGCAGCTCTTCTTCCTGGGGTCCACAACAACCTTCACAATGACTGTGTAATAAATTCATTACCCTCAAAAAAGCAAGTTTTTAAGTGTGTAAGTTATAATAGGAAAACCTTTGCGCATCCACTTCTTAAGACAGGCGTGTATGAGAGCAGTATGTCCCTCAAAAACGTAAAGGTAAACTCCCGCACACTGTCTAACTTGCAAACAAACATTTATTGGTACTAGACCTTCATCAGGCTAACAGTGTGTAAGTTATGAAACATGACCTTTTTGTTGTACAAAATTCAAGCTTGTACTTTTTCTTCAAAACAAACCTTGCACATGTGATTTAAGGAAGAAAAGTCTGATTCTTTGGTAAACAGTTATAACTACCGTATTTTCCGCACTATAAGGCGCACTTAAAAGCCTTTAATTTTCTCAAAAAACAACAGTGCGCCTTATAATCCGGAGCACCTTATATATGGATCAATTGGTTAATTGGTTGATCCATACTGGTTGTACACGGCGCTCAGCGACACTGACTCGGATAATGACGAGAGCGAGCCAGGCATGTTGGATGCCGTACTCGCCCAACTGTTCAATTCGGACACTGAAGAAGAAGAATTCGAGGGATTCGTGGACGGGGAATGAACTGAAAAAGTGAGCTTTACGTGTTATACGTAACTGAACAATGTTGAGTTATGCACTAACGTTTGAATTAGCGGTATCAGACTGTGTTTCTTTTACGTGTTTACAACTGAACAAGGCTGGGAGATATTGTGAATATGCACATTAACGTTTGAACAACGTTGAGTTATTGTGAATGCACTACGTATAAAACTACGTTTTGAGAGTTAAGAGAAACGTCAAAGAAATAATTTATTATTTGGGGAAATCGTCTTATGTACTTTTGTTTTTGTAGTTTTACACGTTACGTTTTATACGTATTTATATTTATATATTCACAATATCTCCCAGCCTTGTTCAGTTGTAAACACGTTCTATTCTATGCGCCTTATAATCCGGTGCGCCCTATATATGAAAACAGTTCTAAAATAGGCCATTCATTGAAGGTGCGCCTTATAATCCGGTGCGCCTTATAGTGCGGAAAATACGGTAACTGTGCACATAAATATTACTAACTAACTCTTCAAAAAAAGTCCAGGATTTATTGTGCATTCCTGTTCGTTGTTTTCTCTGTGCAGCATGACTCATGGAACGTTATATTTTGCACCTAACTGTTAATTGTTAAGACTTTTTGATTCTTCATTTCTTTTGCTGTCTTAAATATATGATCAATAATCACACCAGTCCCTCTTGCGTCTAACTCTAACCCCTCCTGCTGGTTTTCAGTCTGATCCCAGCAGGCTCCTCCCTGGTCTGGGTGGAGTTTTTCACCCCGCAGAGGGCCGGCAGCAGCAGGGTGATCGCAACTCTGGATTGTCCCAATCTCACACAGGTCCACGGCACGGCGTCCGTCACCATCGAGCCCTGAGCATCACTGAAGTTCAGCGTCTTTAATCACACTTACACTTAAACCCTTATATAGGCCAATAACATTCAATTAATACAACACTGTATGTTAACAACTCTTGTAGCCGCATCAGCATTTTTTTTATGTCAACAGTAGTGATAGTTTTACTTACAAGCGAGAGAGACAAACACATAAAGCCATTTTTAAAAGTGCAATTTCTTATTGCAAGTTCAACACCCTCATTCAGTCCCCCCGAGGGGCAATCTGATTTACAGAGACCTCCCTTTAAAAGCGTAAAATCTTTACTTTTAAAGTAGATCTCCATCCAATGTCACATTGCCACCAGCATATCAAATCTCTTCTTCACCTCCCCTCCATCATTGTTTAGACCAAGTGCAGCCATTTCCACGACTGATCATGATTCAGATAGCAGCAGACCAAAGTTAATACAGTTCTTAACTTTTTCCAAACAAAGTATTTTCTTCAGTTTGGAAAGTCCATTGGTTCTTCTTCAATTCTATGCCACCATTGCACCTCAACATAGAGCGTCCCAGAGTGGGCGGGGCCATCTCTCTTCCCTGGACTAGCTGACAGGGAGTGATTCACATGAAAGAAATGTGAAACATGTTTGAACCTCTGAGAAAAAAGTAAACAAACTGCATGAAGCCCCATCCAACATCATTGTAAACACAGAGCCGAGAACAACAAACCAAGAGGGAGTTTAACTTCACTATTTTAAGGAAGGCATTATTACTTAATGAGATATTTAGTCAGGCTGAATTTGGTATCTGCTAAATAATGTTTAAAAAGTTGCATATACAGAATTTGGACATTTCTTTCTGTTGATTTGAGATATGAGGGAGTGTTTAATCTTATGTTTCATATCATATCTGTTCATGCCGCTTTAACTTAATTTTCAAAATGTTGTCCCAGCATGCAACAACAACTATTCAACTGAAGTATCTGTTTCTTCTTCAGCACAGTAAAGCGCTTTTTACACCTCTTTGTTATCCATCATGATCATACTGTTTCTTCCATTGTTTTGTACAAGACCAAATGCAAATATCCTCTTAATAAAGATTCTCTGTAAGTGTGTGTTTATGTGAGTTAAGTGGTAATTCACGTTTGTCTTGGTGTACTAACTCAATGAGCAACAGAGTCTACTGAGTCTGGAACTTCTTGAAATAACAATAATGATTTAACCTTTTTTATGCTTCGATCAGAAGTAGTAACTTGATTCTCAAAAAGAAATGCAAAATCAGACAAAAATCTTTCCTGAAAAAATAAACAATTTACAGTCTGCAACGCCAGAAAAAACATCACATCTGGTAAGAAAAACAACAAAAGTCTAGGACAGTGAAGCACTGTCATTCTCATTAGAGTTACCCAACATGTAACAAAACAGCTTAGGTTAGTTCAACCTTTCTGGACCCCTTTATGTTTAGATTCATTGCAATTCAAACTACTTTAAGTTTAGTTAAACATCTCTGTATTTACAGTGTACACACAGATGATGATAATGAAAATGTAACGCAGGATTTTCATAGGTGAGACAAGGAAACATACTGAGAATGAAACCTATATTTAGAAGATTATCGTGGAGACACTACAAGAAATTGAAGACGCAAACATATGAAATTAAATCCAAAAAGGTCCCCTCGGTTGATGTGATGTCACCGGGAAATGAGTTTGGGAAGCGGCCCCCAGAGGAGGTTAGTTCCTGGACTTTATGTGTTTTGATGTAAGACCTTTAAAAAAAATTGAGAAGAGAGAGAACAGCACCACCCCTCAAGAAGTCCTGTTGTTACTACATCTAGACCCTAGATGTCCTACTGAAACTAAAAACTGTCTGCTGAAGCACAATCAGGCAGCAGCTTTCAGCCAGCCCATCTATACATGTTTAATCTTCGTTGAATATTCGGTCAGCGACTGTTTTGGCAGACTTGGGGGTTGTTGGATAAACCTGTGCAAAACTAGTGAAGTGATCAACAATCACTAATATATACTCGTAGCCTCCTGCACATTGGAGTGGAGAAAATCTATCGACACTAGTTCAAATGGCTGTGTGGTTACAATGCTGGTCATGGGTGCTCGAGTTTCTTTGCTTGGTGTCTTTTGTTTCAAACAACTACATGTTTTTGCAACAGAGTGTTCAATTTCTTTTTGCATATAAGGCCAGAAAAACCTATCTCTGATCAGTGATGTTGTTCGATCGATGCCTTGGTGGCCCATTTCATCATGCAACTGTTTTAGTACAGTGGCTTTGTACTTTTCAGGTAATACAAGCTGTGTTTTGTTAGTTGTTTTTCTGCGAAGAATGCCATTTTCATCGATATGGAGTGTCTCCCATCCTCGCAGTAAACACTTACTTTGCATACTGAAAGCATTCAGTTCATGTCCAGATGGTCTGTTGTCATTCATTTTACACTGTATTACAGGACCAATGTCTTTGTCTTCTTGCTGTGATCTTCTGATTTTATCAACTGAGAATGGTTTGTGTGTCTCTTCACGTACTGTACACTGGAGAGAGTTAACTGCTGGGCACACCCATGTTGAGCTTGAATTTTGAGTCTCGCCGGCTTGGGTTGTCGCGGCCACACAATCTGATGTCAGCTCTTCAGTGCATTGTTCCATCATCATATCAATGTTTACAGGCATTCTGGACAGACTGTCAGCATCCACATTCTCTTTACCTGGGCGGTAGCGAATAGTAAAGTGGAAGTTTGCAAGCTCTGCGACCCATCTGCATCCTGTTGCGTTGAGCTTTGCACTGGATAAGATATGTAAGGGGATTATTATCAGTAAACACTGTGAAAGTGGGGGCATAGTACAGATAATCCCTACATTTTTCTGTAACTGCCCACTTCAAGGCAAGGAATTCTAACTTTCCTGAGTGTAGATGATAATTTTTTTCAGCAGCAGTCAATGTTCGGGAACCATAGGCTATCACTCTGAGTTTGTTATTCTGTTGTTGGTAAAGGACTGCACCGAGGCCTTGGTTTGAAGCATCTGTGTGGAGAACAAACGCTTTTGAGAAGTCTGGGAACCCAAGGACTGGTGGCTCGACCAAACAATCCATTAGCCGCTCCAATATGCGCTGATGTTCTTCCTCCCAAACAATCTGTGTGTTTGAAGGCACTCCTTTGTTTTTAACTTTAACTTGTCTCGTGTTTGGTTTTCTGTGTGGCACATTGGTGTCTCCTGTTGTTCCTTTCAACAAGTTGTAAAGTGGGCCTGCAATACGGGAAAAGTCTTTTATGTTTTGTCTGTAATAGCTTAATAAACCCATGACAGATCTAAGCTCTCCAACATTGCTTGGTCTTTTCTCTTTTAATGCTCTCACAGTGATGGTGTCAGTTGGATCAATTTTGCTTCCTTCAGCAGAGACAATTCTTCCCAGGTAACGAACTTCATGTTTAAATACTTTGCACTTGCTGGGTTTAAGCTTGATGCCATACTTTCTCAGTAGCTTAAGTAATTTTCTGACATAGTTTACATGTTCATCAAAGGACTGACTGTACACAAGCGTGTCATCAAGATAGAGGACACAGATGTTGTCTCGCACCTCTTCCAGACACTCCTCCATGCAGCGCTGGAACGCTGCGAGTGCGTTCATTAGGCCAAACGGAATCCTTATCCATTCGTAGAGGCCCCATGGAGTCACAAATGCAGTCAAGGGTCTGCTGTTTTCATCCATAAATCCTTTATGGTAGGCTTTCCCTTCATCTAGCAATGAAAACCACGAGTTACCTCCGAGACTGTCGAGAATGTCCTGCACACGTGGGATGGGCTGTCTGTCTGGGTGAGACTTTTTGTTCAATTCTCTGTAGTCTATGCAAAGATATAAACTCCCATCTTTCTTCCTTACACAGACAACAGGTGAGGCATAAGGTGAGTTAGATTTCTTCACCCATCCTTGTGCAATAAGATTATGCAGATAATCTTTCATCTCTTTATACAACGGCTTTGGCACAGACAGGTAAGTGCAATCCATATCTTTCAATGACTCACTGACACTTGGGGACAATGGTTTGGTTTCTCTAACACATTTGCTGGATACACAGCCTGGACATGCTGTAGGGTACCAACAACAGTTTTTCCTGAAATCTTGGCAGACATATCTGTCTATTTCAAAGGTTTTTAACAAAAAAAAAATCTTTGAAGTGTTTTAAATCCTTCAGACTGAATCTGTTTTAACACTGATATCTTTTACAAATTATTAAACTTAAATGAACTTCTACAATTGTTTTATGACATTTTTTACAAGAATTCGCTGTTTTATGTCACTAAAATCATATTTATTTCTCCATGAATTTATTTATAACTTATAACTCAAATAAATTACACCTATCACATTCACAGCCCCATATTGACATTTTTACAAATCAACAGAAACCCCAGTTATTTCAATTCCATAAGAAAATGCAAAAGATGGCAAGTAGGATCAGTAACACTGCTACAAGTGCTGCTTCCAGGGTAAAAACTGTTGCCCTACACAGGATTAGAGAGAGAGTCATGTGTTGTTGTTGTTTTTGATGTTGTTGTTGTTGTTGAGTTTGTTGTGTTAAATTTGAAGCAATGGTGGGTGCCAGCATGGGGTTTTAAGGTTCAGTATGAAAAGTTGTAATCTACTAAAGGTGGGACCTGAATAGGGGAGGACGTTTACCAACAAGTCCTCGTAGTGATGGGGCATCCAATCCTTCTGTGGGGACAAAGGGCATCTGTTGCTTGAGAGTGTTCAGGTTGTTTAAGGTTTGCGGTCCTCCTGCAGTTATCTAGATACGGCTTTGGGCCATTTTCATCAATAGGCACTATTGTTCCGTAATGTGCCTGAACATGATTGCTCCCCCCTCCACTTTTAGTATCATCATTCTGTGATAAGCACACTTTGGTGTGTAAACAGTCCCATACAGTATGCCAAAGTTGGTTTGCAAGTCAGCCAAGGAGAGAAAAAAGAAGCAACCATGTCAACAACAGGTGTAACTGGAAGACTATAATGTGCATGTGCAAAAAGCCTGCTTAAAGGTGCCGTTTTCAAAACTGTGCACTGTATGAGCCCTGATTTCAAGCCAATTTGCTAAAAAAAATCGGCCTTGACATGTAGATGAACAAACACAATGTGAGGTTTGCCGCTTTTGTATAAATTCAGTGTCGTGTAAACGTGGCCCAATTCTCGAGTAAATCTGGGAGGCAACTAAAGAATGCAAAAGTAAATTATTTGCGGAGGTTGGAGGCTTACCAGGAAGCTGAGTTCTGTACACAAAGGATTTCTGGAGAAGCACATCACAGTGCATGTTAAAGAAGGCATAAACACAGGAAGGTGAGGTGGCAGCCGAGTGGGATGTACATGTGTATTTGTCTTCATCCATCATGTTAAGATTTGTATTTAGACCCAAAAGCAGACACGGCAGCAAAATTTGAGGTTTTATTGCGGGGCTTGGTATTGGTGGATGGCTGACCGACTGCGTGGAGGAGACTTATGGAGTTTATCTGGTTCTGTAGGCGGACAGATAATTGGTTGAGTTGTCTGACGATGAAGCAGACTGGAGGAGATGTCACTGGTGAAAATCTGGACAACAAGAGAAAAAATCTGTTAGGACTCACTGAAAAAACACTAGGAACAAACTCTAACAAATGTTAAGAGCAGCCGATCACAGCTACCACTTCAGTAGACTCAATAATCTGGCCGTGAGTCGAGTCGAAACCAGTTCTTGGCCTGCAGCAGATGAGGCCAAGACTGAGCAGTCACCAGGTGTTTGATTGAAGCCACGCCCTCCAGAGACACACATACACACGCACATACACACACACACACACACTGAGGGGGAGGAGACACAAGGGAACCATATACAGAGAAACAGCAACACAGCCAGAGCCGTGACACATCATATTTTATGTTTTATTTGTATGCCTTCTTAGTCTTACTTCTGTATTTATAGCTACTGATTTATGGCCTGTTAACAAGAACAAACCAATCATATTTGATAAGGAATTACAAACTATAAGGACTTGATCCAAGCAGCTGGATGGAATTGACAGGTGGGCGACAAAGGAGATAAAGAAATCGGTGGGGTTTTTCATTTGAAAGCTGTTTCCATAGTTACAATTTTTGAATATCCCTCTGCACCTGTTCACTACAGGAGGTTAATGTTTGTGATTTTATGAATGAAGTCAGTACTGTTATAATGGCCACATGGCTCAATGGGGCTAGGGTTCTCTGTCAGCCTAGCTACAGCGCTAAAACAGTATCTAGGATTGTTTTAATTTTCTTTATAGGTAAGAGGAGTAGGCCAAGGTTCTGCAGCAGCGCCTTGACGCAGTTCCACCATCAGTACGCCTTTGAAAATACACATTCATTGGATCGGTAACGTGTTATAATGGTGACCCAGTGTGTGAAGTGACACTGCTTTATGACATGGCCGAGAGGAGTGCTAACCAGATTACAGAAATTGTTCGGAGGGATTTTAAAATGAGTCCAAAAAAAAAGAGGTCTTCCGAGTGTATTGTTGGATTGGATTCAGTGGGGTGATGCAGTACTGGACCAGGAGCCAGTAAAGTAACACGAGGGTGGGTTTGATGTGCTACTATGGCTTGGTTGCCTGATACGACCAGACGTGCCCCCATGTAGGCTAGCTGTTACCTCATTTTTTTTTGTATTGTTGTTGTGGCTCTTATAATAACATTACAATTGCCACCTAAAGTAGTAGTCTTTTACAAAAGTTCTAAATGCTTCAAACGGGAAGTTGGTCTGGTTGCTGGAGAGGTGCCAGGTCACTTCCCGAGTACAGCCGAGGTGCCCTTGGACAAGTCACTGAACCCTAAACAGCTCTCTGGTGTGCTCCCTGTGGTCAGTGCGTAGCAGCGTCACGCTCCCATCTCTCCACTAATGCATGTCCACAGGTCCTGTTTGTGTTCGTGTGTGACAAGCATGTCTCTCATAACAGAGTGTAAAACCAGAATTTCCCCTCTGGAATTCATAAAGTTTAGAAAACTATAAAAAAAAAAGAATGATTGATAGGTTTGGGGCTGTTAATCCTCCGACACACAGTCTGCTGTACATTCATTAGACCTGCAACAGGCAGAATGGATCAAGGTGTGGCACGGAAATATTGTAAAATACAACAAGTTAGACAGCTTGCAGGAGAGTCCTTTCAACATTGTCTTCTGGCTGACACTCACTCTGCATTGCAACATTATAACACGCACACACACACACACACACACACACACACACACACACACACACACACACACACACACACACACACACACACACACACACACACACACACACACACTGAAAGTACTTGAAACAACTTTCTTTTCTCATTGCAGACACTTTGCTAATTGTGTTGAAACCACTCCTTCACTTTTGCAATACGTCATGTTGAAAATACTCGCAGTTCAGCGTTCCTCTATCAGAGAGGTTAAAAGGTCACAGTTCACATGAAGTAGAAAGGAGGAGATTCTGATCCAATGTCCAGTCACACAGTGCCTCAGTAATGTCAATAGTGATTCTTAAGACAGAAAGGAGAGTTTTTATACATAATACATTTTAATCATGACATGACAAGCTGATTGTTGATTGTTTGAAAATGTAGATATATGTATTAATAGGGGTTGACTGACAGGTGGGCGCATTGTAGCTTTTTGCCAGGAGGCTTATATTTCACAATATAAAGTATCAGTATCAGTAACATATTATTATTACAATACGTATGCGCAATCTTGCATTACACAAGACAGATGATGTTTGTTTAAAGAGAAATACAGAAGTGACAAGGGAAAGTGCTGTGATTGCTATCAGGATCCCTTTATCAACTTGACTTGAAGAACATGTTGAGTCCTGACAAAGGGAGGATATCTGAGAGGAAATGTAGATATATGCATTAACAGTCTTTTCTATTTTTGGTTTCAGCCGCTATGAGTCTTTGTAATGCATGCTGCATGAGTGGTACTGTAGACCACCAGAAAGCAGCAGAGGGGGTTCATCTTTTTTATTGTCTAGTGTGGAGGTGATACTGGAAATGAAACCCAGTCTCACTTTGTGTGCATCTTAATACAGAGGTTCCAATACGAGGGTCGCGAGATGCCCACATAAAGGTTAAAAAATGATTCAGAATGATGTACTTCACCCATTATTGTGAGCTGTGTCACCATGTGAGAATTCTGCTGAAATGAAAGAAGCATGTGAAAATGTCGAGTCTGAACATGACGGCAACAATGTAGGAGTCTGCTGCTCTTTTTTAAAGAGAATATATGTGTTCTTGTAAACACACAGAACACATATTTATTTTAAGATATTTATACATTAAATGCTTTAAACACCTCCAGGAACAGTAGGGGGGTCCCTGGTCTCTAGCAGCTATTTTGGGGGTCCAGAGCTAAAAGAGTTTGGGGTCCCTGGTCTTAATAATGTACATCTTGGACCTGAGAGAAACAGTTCTCAATCTGAAAGGAGCACAACCTAGATATGTAATTTCTGAGCAGAGAAAGTGAACACTGGGGTAAGTTTTAAAAAATACTCTATGGCTAGAGCCAAAGGAATGTCTGAGTGCTACTTCATTGGTCACTTTATTGGCTAACAAATATAATGGTTATGATGTTATCAGAATAATAGTGAATACCAAGGAAATCCTAATGAGTCAAGAGAATAGAGGGTGATCTCACAGCTCTGCAGCTACAACGACACACTGTCAGCAATGAGGAATTCATTGACACTTTAACAGAGTTCAAGGTCAAGGGATTCAAGAAAGATAACAGTGAATGAAAGGATGTCCAAAGCCAGCTTTCAGGAAGTCTTTATAAGGAAGTGACAGCTGAAGAAAGTTCCATGGAAAGTGGAGGCATTTCAAAAGTTGTTAGACTGTGGGAAGAAACAATTCACTTCTCTGGAATCAGCACTCATCTTCAGTGTGAGAGTATAAAAAGGAGGTCCAGCTAACATGGGGTTCACAGTCCAGCACGCTCAGGCAGCACGAGGAGAGAAGAAGAAGAATTTGAAGAGGAGGAAATCGCTGCAAAACTAAATCTCAAAATGAAAACTGCAATCTTCTGCTTGGTTTTCCTGGCCTGCACTTCCATTTGCTTTTCAACACGTAAGTCTGCTAACTAAAAGGATTGCATGAATTGCATGAACCTAACATATCTTAAAACATAAACCATGATACCGCAGCTGTTTCATATGTCGTTGACACTGTCCCCCTTCATTTTTCCAGCTATATTGGATTGCCGGTGCTTTGGTTACCACAAGAACGTACGAGTTAAACGCATTGCTGATGTCGAAGTTCTTGAACCTAATCCATACTGCAGTAAAAAAGAAGTCATGTAAGTTCAAATACTTCTCTTTTAAATGTATGCATAATGTTGATTTTTCAGTGCGAGTACTTTACAAGTGCTTTTTTTCTTTTCTTCTTCTCCCACAGTGTCAAGCTGACAACCGGCGGCTCACTTTGTCTCAACCCCTCATCAGAGTTCACCAAACTCGTCCTGAAAGTCATACAAATGTAAGTCCAAAAGAAAAAGCAGTGTTTACATTCTGGGCTTTCGTCGTCCTTTCCACGGAGCAAGAACCGGTGTTTAAGTGTGACAGTAGTAATGCAGCAGTAATGCACGATATGCACAGATAGATATGCCAAGGAAACGTCTTCTCCATGTGTGATGGTCCCATCCATATAGGTTGAAACCTGGCAATGATGCAACACAGTTATGGACAATCCCCGCTTGTGTGTTTAGCCAGAAATCCTAACATGTTTTGAAAATGCAACAGCAGAAAATCACCGTAATTTGTCTTCAAATGTAGAAGGTAAAATCAGAAAATCTAAAGTAGAAATCCTATTGAAGTACACAAAGTCTGCTGACAAAGTTGATGTTGTGTGTTTCTCTTATATTGGTGATTTCTCTGGTTTTAGTACCACATTAGGGACTCAAAGGTAAACAAAAAGATGAAAACCAGATTGTTCCCATTGAGATTACGAGCCTCTTTCTCAACGGAGACCCGGCTAAGACCGTCAGCGGCAAGAACATAAAGTAACAGGGACAACAGGAGACATTAAACAAACACTAAAATGTGCATTAAGAAGAAATGCTGGCAACGCATGGTATAATCAATTTTCTGAATTGTATCCAATCAATTCACTTTGCTTGTAAATTGTTCAAGAATTTAAGAAAAGGCATGCTATGTGTAATCTGTGGAGAGAAGTTAGAAATGGCTAAAGCTTCCGTTTAAGGGGCAAAAGGAGAATCATTTCAGAAATCACTTTTTCTAAAGGCTTGATATGGAAATGATGAACATAATATGTTTTCTTCACAGGTCAGCATTTGGTAAGAAGAACACGGCTGGCCAAACAGCAACCCCTGCGTCCTCCACAGAAAAGCCAACAGCTTCATATTAAACTGTTCTTATTAACGATCCAATGGAAGTGAGGTATATCTGTTAATAAGAAGACACATGCGCACAACTTCAAAAGTAAGAGTCACTAAAGTACATAGTTACAAAAACTTAAAGAATTCATTTTTCTATATATACTTTTTTTTATAAGCAAAACTGGCAGCTGTATGTAAAAAATGTGAAATAGCATAAAACGCTGTCTTAACATGCGGTCAATGTTTCACAGTGATGGAATACAATGTTTTTAAATCTAAACACATTGTAACATATTTAATTTTAATTGTGTAGATTCTTTTGATTGATTCTTTTCTATGGAAGATGATTGAAATGGGATTTGATGTGATCTTGGATTTTGGTGGTTTTCATTTAAAAGCATTCCGATAACAAACACATCTGTACCAACTTGCACATATGTGTATCTAACTGTATTTTTGTCTTGTTGATTTCATTTTATTCTAATAATGATCTCAGATATATTATAAGAATAAATGTGGCATCATAAAAAAAAAATGAATATTTGACTTTTTATTGACTGGTGTGTGTGTGTGTGTGTGTGTGCATGACTGGTTGATTTGTATTTTACTGTTGCAATCATCTGTCCTGGGACAACAGATGGAAATAAGCTAGCTAGCTAAATCTGGTATAAAGCATCTCTTCTCCTCTGAGACTAATGTTTGTTTTTGTACACTGTCCCTGATTCAAATAAACTGATAAACTAAACTATTAGCCCAAATAATCATTATCCATCTGAAGTATTTTAACATACTGATGGTAAGCATAGCCTAATGTTCACCATCGCACTTTCTTAGTTTAGATTGTCAGCATGCTAATGTCTTGATAGTTTCAAGCAGACATGATTCTCTGATGTTAAACGTGTCTGTGTTGTTCATTGTGTTAGCATGCTAAAATTCCCACAGTCGACATGCTAACATACGCTAAGCAGTTATGTTTAGCATGCTTACAAAGGCTTGTACTGTTCACAATCCTGGTTTAGTGTCAAACAAAGTGTTTTCAAAGAATTCTGCAAAGTCATGGTCTAAAATATTATTTTATTTGTGGTCTTGAGGTTTTGCATGATGACCCATATTTGTGACCCAAACGTCTGAAAAAGACACATGCCTCTCATCATGAGGAAGCGATATTTCTCAAGTCAAGTCTGAATGTGGTTTGTCAGGGAAAATATGATCTTTGCCACTTATTATATATCATGTCACATGCTGGACAAAAAAAATAAAATGACCCCCAAAAAACGACATATTCTTGAGTCACAAATCTTAACAACTTCATAACAAGTAACCACGTTTGGTATAATGATTGCCTGATCGTGTGTGTTACTGTGTTATGGATAAAGTGTATAGCCTATAAAGCTAGAATAGATCTTTTATTGTCATTGCTATAAAGAAAACAGAAGACAGTGTAACTGCTCATGTCAGTGGCAGCACAGATAAAACACAGACATTCATTCACAAACATTAAAAAGACAACCAGATAGCATTAAAAGCACAACATACAAACACAAATGCTGTGGTCTAAAAATCAAAGCTAACATAAAAATTGAATTAAAGCCAATTAAAGAACAAATAACAGCTGTGTAGCGAGCACACCCATGGTTTGTTTAAATAGTGGCTGAACTGGAATGTTAAAAAGTCCTAAAAGGCCCACAAGGCAACATGTCACAACATTCTAGGTTACAGTATTAAAACAGCGCTTGTGTACTCAGCCGCATGATCACTCTAGTCAATTTCCTCTTTTTTTTGGCCGAGTCAGGAAAAACAAAGTCGAGTACTTCTGCAGAAATACAACAGGCAATAAATGATATGCTGTTGTCTGACTGTACATCCAGACTCAGTCCGTCTTCTATGTCTTATGTTTGTGGCCGCAAGCGCACCAGTCTGTCCCTGAATCCACCGTCCCATGACTACCTCCTGCTGCACATGTGAACGTACCAAAGTGAAACCAACACACACACGCACACACATATGCAAAGGTTTTTTCTGAAATGATCACACAGTTAAGGAGCACATGACCACTGTATGTATAAATAAAGGAATGAAAGGCTGTATGATAACAGTCCAAACTGCTCTAAGGTTTCCGTCTGAGTTAAAGAAGTGAACAAACAGCTGCTGTGAACAACATGAAGCTCTGCATCCTGTTGGTGTTCGGGACCCTGATTGTCCTCGTTAACGGTAAGAGCACAGCTACACGGTGAGAAATGTTCTTTGTAACCACACAGGTCTTTGAACCGTAGCCTATCTGACGTCACTGTAGACATGACTGCAGGCTCCTTCAGCGTTGTTCTCTTGCCAGAAGAGAAAATAATCTATCTTGTTACATGATTTTACTCGTTTTTTGTATAAGCTGCCAAAAGTAAACATGAACTTGATCCAACACTGTTTTGCAATCATAAAAGAAAGAATTAATTAATTATTTTATTCCTGCCGCTATATCATCTACTTGGTCGAGCTCTTGGTGAAGCTGAATTTTGTAGGACATTTGTGTGCAAAGCTATAATGGGAGAAAGCCTTAATTTACACAACAGTGGAAATATCCTGCAAATTCTAGTGAATGTGCAATAAAGAAAAGGATGAGTGTGGCCATTACATGAATGTCGCAATGTTGAGGATTATGGCTGTGATGACTGTATCGCCAGTTAGAAAGTGGAGTTGTACATTATTACCACACACACACAGACCCCATGACTGATATCATCCATTTCAAAATGAAATTCTGAGTAAAAACAATCAGGGACCGAGGGGGAGGGGGGGGGGGGGGGGTTGAACTTGATGTTGAAGAAACATTGAAAAAAAACCACAACCTTGCAATAACTTTTTATATTGTGCAGATTGTGCAGAGACATGAGCAGTATGTAATCCATGTGAAATATTTATTCTGACTGAGTGTTATGCTGGTCACAGGTATGCCGCCAATCAGCAGGGACTACAACACACACTGTCGGTGCCCCCAGGTGGAGTCGAGGATCATCCCTCCAGACAACCTGAAGAGCATCAAGCTCGTCCCCGAAGGTCCACACTGCCCCGAGACAGAAGTCATGTAAGTTTGAACAAAGGCAAACTATAGAGCTGAACCTAGCCCTTACTTACATTACATTGAAAATAAATCTGTGAGAAACGGCAAAAGGACCCTGAGCAAACAGGTTAGGGCTGATGTCCTTAATTTTCTTTGGAGGTGCTGCTGGGAAGTTCCATGATGAGAAGGAGAAATTGCCTATTTAATCCATCCTCCCTTCCTTCCCCACATGTGTTCTCTATTTAAATGCCATCAATTTATCAGGAAAAGGCACAAATCACAAAAAAGGCTTCATAAAAAACTGAACTCTGCTTTGATAAATGAAAAAAATTATTAATATGCACTCACTGCCTGTGAATAATCTCAAATATTTCTATCTGATTGAAATGGGAATGAAATAGAGATTGCTGCTGTCACTGAATTGTCCTTTGGGGTGAATAAAGCTGTCTCAGTCTGAGTGTTTATGGGCTGTTAAACCATAGATAACCTCGGTTATCTGCAGCTTTTTTTGATCATTAAATGCAAAACTGCAGTCATGCTCCTTAAGGATGCTTAAGGATGCTCCCCCTGTGGCAGCGGATTCAGACTAAGGCATCTGTTAGTCCGATAACTGTGCACACATATCTACTCTTTTAATCCATTTTGTCATTTAACTTTTGTATTTAAATTGAAACTTTATTGAAGACAAATAACGTTTTTTGATTTTGAAATCATTGTTATGCTGATAGTGTCTTTTTTATTGTTTTTTTTGTTTGTTTAACCAGAGCTGGACTTGTGAGCGGGGAGAAAGTTTGCCTGAACCCTAAGTCCTCCTGGGTGAAGAAGTTGATCCACTATGTTCTTGAGAAACAGCTACATCAGCAGGGAGTGGCCGTTCCTAAGAACAGAGCCTAGAGTCTCATCTGAGTAAAATCAAATGTAGCAAGGAAGTTCAAAACTGGATCTCTCTGCAACCATGAGCCATGCTGTCTTACTTTAATAATACATGAAACCAAATGTAACCCTGAATGCAAAATTATTTGAGTTTTTCTCTATCGTTTGTTTTGTTACAGCTCTTTTATCTTAAAGAAAAGTATTTCTCCAGTATTTTTTAACCAAGTATTTTGTACAACATGCCAGCTAACATGAATTCTGTTGTTCATATTCTTTACATGCAGACAGCTGTGTTGTATTGAAGGAAGTAAAGGTGATGTAAGCTGACATGTTAAAAGTGTTGGTATATGTGTGCCTATGGTATTTAATCATGCGTGTTGATATATAATGTGTGATTTGAAATGTATAATCATTGTGACGTGTAGAATGTTTAGTCGTGTGATTCTGAGAGCACATTCATGTAGCATTTTATATTCCTGTAAGAAACTATTCAAGTCTTATCTAACAAAAAAAGGGATGACTTCCTCTGAGTGGTCCCTCGTGAAAAATTCTAAAAGGTCCAATAAAAATTTTGTTTAACAAGAAAACTTTCCTTATGGTCATTTTTACAAAGCCTACATTATCTGTACATGTTCTCTTGAGTACACTGCTGCATGGCTGTCAGTCGTACAGATCAGTTTAACTTTATTGTCACATCTCAAAAGAAGTTCTATTCCACCCCATTTATATTATTTTTATTGAACCAGGTAATTAATCATGATCATGTAGAGAGTTGGTTACTGAAGTTAATGGATAAACTTCATATTCCCCTTTTCTACAATAAGTATTCATTCAAAATCAAGGATTTCTGGATTAGTTAGCCAAAGATCAATCCTAGATCTTGGGTCTTCCATTGGGTTTCATCCAAGAAAATTGTCTTGTGTTTGGGTTTTTCTCTCTTCATACAAAAATAAAAGAGTTACTGTCAATGAAATCCTTCATCAATCTGTTGTGGTGGGAATCATTAAAATTAGATGGACATCTGTCCAACCACTCGTCTGGCACTATATTAAAATCTCCACTTGTCCTCACTCCAATCCGGGAAGTCACCCGGGGCGGACGGATTTCCGGTTGAGTTTTTTAAAACACTAAAAGGTAAGATCAATAAATTATTACTTAGAGTTTTCAATACATCTATTGAGGACTCAAAACTCCCAGAATCAATGTATTTGGCCAATATAACACTTATATTAAAGAAAAAGAAAAATCCAGAACTCTGCTACTCATACCGACCAATCAGTCTGAGTGGACATAAAAAGGAGTAAAAGTATTGGCTCGCAGATGCAGATCAGACCGGTTTTATAAAGGATCGAATGTCACAATACAAGACGCTTAATTAACATCATTCATTATCTCAATCACTGTCAAATTCCTGGAGCAATTATATCGATGGATGCTGAAAAAGCCTTTGATTGGGTTGGATGGGAATACATGTTTGACATTTTTAAGAGATTTGGCTTTCAAACTAACTTTCTAGGCTGTGTGAAACTTCTGTACAAGAAGCCCACAGCTTCTGTCCTGACAAGTTTCAAGTTGTCAAGAGGTGCAGCCCAAGGCAGTCCTCTGTTTGCCCTGGCTATAGAGCCATTAGCAATAGCTATTCAACAAAATAATAATATTAAAGGAACAATGATCGGTACAAAGCAAAACAAAATTATGTTGTATGCGGATGATGTCCTGTTGACCTTAACAGACCCGAGTGTGTAAGTACCTGCTGTCATAGAATGTGTTAAAGAATTTGGACTAATATCTGGATACAAAGTTAATTTTGACAAATCTGAGGTAATGCCCCTGGTGAGCGATAGACGTGTTGAACCTGATTTTGTTAGACAATTTTGCTGGGCCCCTGATGGTTTCAGTTATCTGGGAATAAAAGTCACACCAAAACTCAATCGACTGTATAGTGAAAACATTAACCCGTTGATTAAGCACTTGAAAGAAAATATGATGAGATGGAGGAATCTGCCCATATCCTTTCTTGGTAGGATCAATCTCATTAAGATGACTATTCTCCCTAAGATAATTGATCCTGTATCTATGCTTTTTGTGATTTTAAGGACAGAAGATATTAGAGATAGTAATAAAGCAATATCAGACTTCATTTGGGCAGGAAGGAAACCCAAGATAAAATTAGAGAAGTAACAACTCCCTAAAGAAAAAGGTGGGTGGGGTCTACCTAAAGTAGAAAATTATGTTGTATCAATACATGCCAGGATTATATCTTCATGGGTGGTTGGAAACACTAGGTTGCATTGGCTTGAAATAGAGGCCATAATGTGTAAACCTTTTTCCCCTGTAAATGTATTAGAGAAACGATTGAATGAATTACCAATTCTAGTTAAGGACAACTTGTTAATAACCAATATCATAAAGACGTGGAGAAGCTTAAAGGCAATGTTTAAGGAAAACTGTCCCTTGAATGCAGTTACAACATTGGTGGACAATCCAGATTTATCAGTGGAGGGGGCAGGGCCTAACTTTAAACAGTGGCAGGAAGCAGGCTTAAAAAGGGTACATGATCTTTGCAGTAATGGGATCTTCAAAATGTTTGACTCTCTGAGAGGTCAGTACAATATACCTACCAAGGACAAATATCTACAAGTCAGGCACTATGTATTGAAGAAGGTAAATACCCTCAATTTCTTTAGTGGTTCGCATATGCTGGAAAGATTTTTCTTGGATCATACAAAAAATTAACATTTTGTATCAAGGTTTTACTCTGAGTTACAGAGTTTGGATATGGATAAACTTGCTTCCTTAAGAACATCATGGTCGACGCTGCTGAAGGTGGCAATAGATAAAGATATATGGGAAGAAATTCTGATGTTACCCTCCAAGATTTCAATCTGTAATAGATATAAAGGGATGCAGGACAATATCTTGCATAATGTTTATATAGCTCCATATGTTTACAGTAAGTTCACAACATGAGCTTCCCCAATTTGTTCCAAATGCAAAGCTAATACTGGAACTAGAATGCATTGTCTTTGGTAGTGTGAAAAGACTCAATTATTTTTGAAGGCAGTATGTGGAGAACAACAGGACAACAACTGCCTCCTGGCCCATTTCTATGCCACCTAGGAAGTCTACTGAACACTTTGAAGGAACATAAGGACATAATCCAATTTCTGTTAATGTTGGCTAGGAAGACTATAATGACAAAATGGGTTGGGGATGAATCCCCTACTGTTCACTTGTGGAAATCTCTGATATCTGATGTTGTGACGTTAAAAAAGTTAAGATACTGTATCTCTTTAAAAGGAAATGGGAGAAGCCCTTGAATCTTCTAAATGTTAAGTGCAACTTATCATAATGATCCCTGAATGATTATCTTGCTATTGTACAACATCACTGTTAATCACATGTATACCCATCTTATATTCAGTCATTATTTCTGAGAGAGATTCTAATACTTATTTGTTTTTAGCAATATTACTATATTAGCCTGAAGGAGATCCTTTGGATCCAAACGTTGCCCTTAATAAAGTTCCTCATTTCGAGCTGAACAGTGTGCGGACCTTTCCTTCTTTTCGGCAGTTTATTTTTAATTTTTCAATTATTTTATTTTAATTCATTTTACCCCAAACAATAGACACAATGCAGACAAGACAGTACCAGCAGCAGTAACATATATCTTTAACCCATCTTACAACAGCACCATACTGACATTTACATTCCCCCCATGTCCTGAGCCCAGTGCAAAGCAACATCTAGATGTCATCAAATTCATGTAGAGACAAGAATAATAATAGTAGTAATTGTAATAATAATACTAAAAATACTGAGCTAATGATGAAAGAAAGAAAAATAAATAAACAAAAACATTCACACACGACAACAACAATTTATATATAAAAAAAATACAACAGCAACAAAAAAAGCAACAAAAAAATAAATAAATAAATAAAACCAAAAGACATAATCATGGTAACACACCTGGTCTATAACAGTCTATAGTCTATAACACGACCCCAAACTTTTTGGATTTGCATTTGTTGTCCTTTCACAAAATACATGATTTTCTCAGGTGTACAATACGATAGCAATTCTGACCACCACTGCTTGATTGGGGAGGGGTTTCAGATTTCCAGTGGCATAAAATGCATTTATTTGCTGCAGTCATAGCCAGTAGGATAAGTTTCTTTTCATGATTGTCAAATTTTATCAGCACTGTAGCATCGCCCAGAATAGCCATGCGGGGGTTTGGGGTCAGCTCTTTCAAAAATATTTTGGAAAGTTGGTCAAATATAAAGTTCCAGTAATCATTCAGTCTTTCACATTTCCAAAACATATGTATTAGAGCCCCTGTTTGATTGTTGCACCTAGGGCAGCAGGGAGATGTCTCATGACTGAACTGATAAAGCCTTTGTGGTGTGTAATATATCCTATGAAAGATGTTATGTTGAATTAATCTGTGTTTTGTTTTAGTTAGGGTTTTTTGAGTCTTCTGGAGTAGAGACTGCCATTCATGCATTGAGTATTCATACTGAATGTCATTTCCCCATTTATTCTTGAGTTGGATCATCCTATCATCTTTCTGTTCGTTATTTAATACTGCGTATAATTTAGAAATGAGGCCCTTTTGGGTGCTGGTAGTCCTAAATATTTTCTCTATCGATGTTTCTGCAATACACGAAGCTGGGGTTTTTAATTTTGACCCAGTTCCTTATTTGCAAGTATCTATAAAAATGATTAGGTGGTATGTCAAATTGAGGTAGTTAAAATCTGCAAATACATTTTGATTGCACAGATCTCCGTTTTCTTCAATTCCCTTAAGTTTCCAGTCCTCGATGATTCTGTCTCTGATGTCTTTAGGGACAAGTGGATTGTTCCACAGGGGTGTGCTCTTTACCAAGGTGTTCTGAGACCCTATAAGTTTAAATGTTTCTTTCCAGCACTTAAATGTGTGATTTATGACCTGGTTTGTAGTAACAGCTTTGAGGTTTTTGACGGTTTCAATAAAAGGTATTAAATATAATGGGGTAGGATGCGTTATATGCTTTTCCAATTTGGCTTTCTCACTGTTAAGCTGGCACCAGATGTTGCGAAATTGGCTGGCCAGGTAATATAACCTGAAATTAGGTCGGTTCAAACCTCCTGTTTACCTGTTTAATGGAGCTTGCAATGATGAGAACTTAATCCTGGCACGTTTTTGAGACAACAGAAAACTAGTAATTAAATTTAAAAAACGGCAGTTTATACCTGTTTTGTACTGCACGTGTATGTAAATTGTTTGCATGTGCACACACTAGCCTTTGTACTCTTTTTGAATTAATATTATTATTGGCAAAAAAAATGTTATAACTACTGACATCAGGTGACTGTTGGTGCCATGTTTGGATGTCACAACACAACCGTCCCAGGAGACCCGTTGAGTGGGAAAAAACAATCTCTGAGTTTCATCCCAACAGAACAATGACCTGGCACATTCTTATCTCCTCCTTTAATTCAACCCTGATGATCCGTGCCCACTATCTCATCCATCGTTAAGCCCTGCATTGTCCCAATCTTTTGTATCTTTCATGGTGACCTGCCCATTCTTTTAGGACGCTGTTTTGTTTTCAAGAACTGCCTCCTTCCCTTTACTTTACTGCCTCCTTCCCTTTACTTTACTTTTGCAACCTTTGAGTTCAGCCGCTGTAGCTGTAGTCCATGGATTCAATAGACTAGAGGATTCCTCGTTTGGTCTTTCACATGGGAGACTTTGGTTGGTGTGTTTACTGGGGAATCATTGAGCTCTTCTATGTTTCTTTTATCTGTTCCCACATTATTAGCTTCCATTGCATAGTCATGTTGACGAAGCACATCAGGTGTAGCCTTCTGGTCGCTAGTTTTAATGTTAGCTTTGTTGTTTGTCGTCATTTCTTGTTCTTTTGTTCTGTTTTTTTTGGTTTCTTGTCTTTGTTAGGCATTATAAATTGTAATCGAAATGTCAGGGGAAACCAAACGTTTTAACAAGTTTTGAGGAACTTTAGTGTGCACTCTGCTGGCCAACTCCTTTGGTGTTTTACCACCTGGTAAAATAAAGGTGAAATAAAAAAATTGAAATAATAACAACAAGGTGAAAGGAGTACAGAGTATTAATCAGCATTATCATTGTGGGGATATAATCATGTTCCAATATAATCTGTTTGTTTTTATTCATGTGCAAGATCAGCCTGTAAGATTAGAAGGCTCTTGAAAATGTGTATTTTAGTCACATGCAAGTGGGATCAAAAAGTCTCTTTAGGGGGTCTTGTACATTATTTGCCCCAAATTCTCAAACCTCCAGTTAAGAAGTTCAAATGAAGTTTTTTGCAGCTCACACAATCACATATAAAGTCAACCCGCGCCCCCGCGCCGCAGTCAAGGATTGTTTAGCTAAAAGCCCTAAACCGTTTCCCATTCATTCTCTATGGTAGTGCTAAACCACTACGTATGTAATATACTTTTGGCCACTACGACTTAGTGGCGCTGTCCCGAGTTTTTCTTCAGCGCGAACTGCGGTGGAGACAAGACACTATCTACTTTCTTCGAATTCTCATCACGCAGTATTCACTAATCAAAGGTAAGAGACTTTGTTTGGCATAAATTTAAAACTATAGGGTCAATTTATTATTATTTATTTTCTCTGTCAGACAATATTGGTGCAATAACGTGATAAATTACACTAACAAACAAACGTTATCTATTTAATGGTCAAGTAAAGTAAACTTTTATCAGGACCATGGTGTTACACTATCTTTCAGAGTCAAATTAAGTCTTAACTACAATATCAAATGTCATTTTGTTACTCAATTATTTGATAGGAACTCCTCTCCTGCCCCATTTGCCCCTCTCCAAACTCATACACTTAAACTCAGGTGCTTAGGCACACACAGTTTTTTTCCCACATCTACTGCCCCTCTCACTCCCCCCCTCTATTCTTGCTCACACATGCTGTGCTTTCCCCCTCCTGCTGCTCCCACCCCACCCTCTTACCCTTTAGTTCTCAGGCAGACTCTCAGATGTACAGACACACACACACACACACACACACACACACCCACACACACACACACACACACACACACACACACACACACACACACTTCCTCCCCCTTAGATCCCAGAGTAGGTGAAGATCAGAAAGGTGTGAAAAACTATTGTCTTTTTAGCCTTCTGAACTTTTTAGTGAAGATCATAGAAGTTTTGCCGCTGTAAAATATTTAATTGGCCATTTCTATTTGAGTGGGATTAATATGTGATCTGAAATATTCTGGTATTTTTTTCACAAATATCTTCTCACTGTATCTGATTAAAATGAATCTAAAATTCTATTATTTTCTTTTAGGTAAAGATGCACAAGAAAGTGTTGTTCTTCCCGGGGAAAGTCTGTGTTGTGTTCCGCAAGGGACCACTCGGATTTCTCCTCTAGGAGCCGTCAAAGGAAGCCAGAAGAATTAAGGAGGACTCCACTCTGCAGGACAAGTCTGCCCCCATACGGGCTGACCTTGTTCAGCAGAATGCTCTGGCTGTGGTCCGTCGGAGAGGAGGGGATGCCTCAGACTGTACGGAGGTGCTGGGAGACTACATCCTGCAGTTTGGGAAGTATAAAGGGAAGTCTTTCAGGTGGCTTTTGGAGAATGATATAGGGTACACAATGTATCTTATTAAGAACTTGCAAAAGGAGGAAGCATCAGGTGACAGTGTGACTGCAGGGCATAGCAAGGACAGCCTACAGTCCTTTGTCAATTATTCCCTCAGTTTTGCTGAGATCCAGTCTCTCCGAACCTATGAGGCAAGTGGAGGGGTTGTTATGGCAGCCTCATTGGAAGATGACCAGCTGGTTGGCTTTGGCACTCGTGCTAAGAGCACCTGGAAGGAGATTTGGGACAGCAGAGCTGATGGCTATATAGCTGATAATATAATTTTTTTAAATGAAAATCTGCTTTTAAGATTTATACTTTCAGTCCTACAAGTTTTTAATGATTGGTGTGGGCTTTGTTTTGTGTTACAGATCTGCTTTAGTCTGGGGTGCCTCTGTCTGCTTCAGCTGCCTCTCTAAGTTCATTTTAAATGTTCACCTTTGATCTGTACTTTGTCTTGTTTGAGGCAACTGCAGAAAAAACTCTCACACATGTAGCATGTGGCAAAGTAAGGAGTGTAGCTATCTTTTCTAACCGCTGTTGTACAGCTAGAGCTGAGGGCAAGATATGACTTACCATATTTTCTTGTCTTTGTTTTCAAAGTTGTGACTTAATGGATTAATTGTCACCCTGGCATTTACCTGGAAGTCCTACAACACAATTTGCCATGCTTTGCTGGCAATGCAAAACGATGTGGATTGCTTTTATTTAAGCTCGATGCCTTCAACTGTCATAACCATGGGCCCCACTTTGGGAATCACTGGTTTAAGAGGATGTTAAATTAACCTTGTATTTATAACTTTCACTGAATGTTCTGATGCTGCTTTTTATCTTATACCACCCTACTTCCACCCACCATCCATTATAACTTGCTTGTAAATTAAACTATTTTCATGAAAAAATTGAAATTTATTGTCTTTTTTACTGTTTGGAATTAAAATAATATAGCTTCTTTTCAACTTAAATGTGCCATTTATATACAAAACCTTCTGTCTCATATGCTTTATGGGGTCTGAATAAAAATGCTAAGATGTACTGCTGCCAGTTCACCAACATGGACATTTTAATGCGGTTTCAAACTTTTATATTACTTTTTCGAAGGTGTGCATGATTTAATCTGTATACAAAACAAGGAAATCAATGACATATTCAGATCTTAGTAAATAGTAGTAAATTAGATTTTTAAACTAAAATGATTTATACATGTACTTCAGGTACTTCACTCTCAATAAACAAGGTAACAACAAAGGGAATCTATTAAAGTCAATATTAAACAATGTGTTTCATCACAACACAATAGCCTAAATCACATCTCAGATTTGTCTCAGTGGGGATTTGAACCTGCACTAAGCAAGCATTCGAACACCTTGGAAAAAAAAAAAAGATACTTTAATCCTATTGGCTGATTTTCTGTTACAGCTATTCGCAACTTGCCTAATTAAGACAGCATTGTATAGTCATGCTAAAACAAGGCACTGATGGCCTAGCGGTTAGGTCGTACCTCTTGTACAGAGGCTGCAGTCCAGGGATGCAGGTGGTCTGGGTTCAAGTCCGACCAGCACAGACTGGTTTAATCAGAGAAGATAGCTGACACCAGATTTAATTTGAAGTACGTTATTACAGATATCTATAAAGTCTCTCTTATTGTTGCATCACCACTTTTAATGATTTGCATGATTTAAAAGAAAATACATTAAACTTCATTAAATTAGAAATTAGGACTGAGCTACAAAGCTTTCTTTACCAACCCATAAACAAGTCTTTATTTTATTTAGATCTATGAATATCAATAATAAAACTAAGCATTAAAGCTAATAGACATGAACCTTCTTTATACCGTGGTCTGGGTGAATACTCAATTCTAATTGGCTGAAGGGTGTCCATTAACTTTTGAGATATGGACACCTATGGAAGTAGTTCCAGTTAGTGAATCCACTGCTATCTGTCAGACTGAACGCTTCCCTTTGATGTCACTGGAAATAAGATCTTTCAAAAATGAACAAGGAAGGAAGGAAAATATTTGAGGGAGATCGAAGATGAGATCGAAGATGAATATAGATTCAATCCAATTTTCTAAAGAAAAACATGGCTTCCCTGATAAATGTAAATTTTTTCCCCCTAAAAGTGAAATGATGCTGCTTGTAAACGTCTGCAGTAAAACACACCAGATGATTAAAAACAGTTCAAATACTGCAACCTGTAAACATGCTGTAATGTTTGTCACCATTTAATCAACACATTGATTTTAGATTTCTCTCTGGTACAAAACAAGTTTTAAAAAATAAACAGACTTAACAGAAAAAAATCAGACTTAACAGAAATAATCAGACTTAACAGAAAAAAATCAGACTTAACAGAAATAATCAGACTTAACAGAAACATGAGGAAAATACAGGACGTTCTCTGTGGTTTTTTGTTTGTTTTTGTTCTCAGCAGTTTTGTTATTTATTTTGATTCTTTGTACGATCAATGAATTACGTCTGTGTTTGAGAAACTGGAAGTGGTTGAGAATCCTCGGGTGTAATAACATAACCTTTGCCCTGGGGGAACCACGCCTGCAGGGCTTCAGTCCAGCTGCCTGTGCTGCAGAAAGTTAACAAGATGTCAAACACTGTGGGGGAGAGAGAGAGACTGGAATTAATTCAATTTAAAAAAAAAAAAAAAAAGAATTCTGCCTCACAATTTATAACAGATTTTCACCTTGATTGACAGCGAGGATCTTTGAGTGGAAGTTCTTGCTGTTGTTCTTCTTCACCATGTACTCGTCTATGGGCAGCCTCGCGGTGTGCAGGCTCAGCTCTGTGGCCCTCGAGAAGCTCAACCTCTGCGGGGGGAAAGGGAAAGCAGAAAGACTGGAAGGTTGCCTTCATAAAAAAAGCTCTACTTCTCTCGTTTTACCCAAACTGAAAGGAGGGTTATATAACCTTTTTATAAAATAAGACCGTTCAGTCATCATCATGCCGTGCAGCAATAGTTCATACCTTCTGGATACTTTCATCTACAAGGCCGCCCAGGACGTACACCTTATCAGCATCCACTGTTTGTAAAGCTGAAATGAAAGATTATAGAGAGGAGGAAAAGAAATAGGTTAATGGATTCAAGAAAGCGGCACATCCGAACGCACCGTCTTGGCGCTCTAGTTTTATCTCCAGAGGGGACTCTTTAGTCCCCAAACAGTAATACCAACAATAACTTCCTCTGCCTTTATAATTACACATTTGTCAGACTCTACTGCCTCTAGTACTGCTGTTAGCTTTTTAACATAATTATATCCTGCCGCTGACTTTTTTTAAAATCATTATCTTACTCTTGTTCAGCTCTACTTGTAGTAGTAAAAGTAGAAGCAGTAATAAAAGTTGTAGTGGAAGAACTTCATGAGCAGTTACGGTCATAATACGCCCTCTGCTGGTCAAAAAGATGCACTACAATTAAAAGAAAAAAAAAGTATGACGTTTTTGTGACGTCTCTTCTGGAGAAGGAATACTTCTGAGACGGATCACGCGAACCTTCTTCAGCATCGGGTGTGAGGTAGATGATTGTTTCTGGGGGGAAAAGGTCCTGACAGCTTTCTTCTGTAATGTCCATCTGCAAATAAACAGAAGAAGGGATCCAAACGTCAAAGTAACCTGAGTTTGTTGGTCGACATTTAGAATCCTCCTGCTCTCGATTGAAGAGAAAGGGTGTAACAAAAGTGTGAAGAAAAACAACACACTGACTGAAGTTCAGCCTCTCAAACGACGAGTGGATTTCTCAGAAACAGCCTCGAAGTATCTGTTTTGTGTTTTACTTTGAGTTCAACTAAATTGCATGAACCCTTTGAGTGGTTTCAACTGGAGCTAACGTACATTGTATGCACTGATTTGAAGGGTAAACAAACTCTTAAAATACTCGCCTGCTGGTTAATTCCCATTGTTTTTTTGTTTTTTTAAATGTAAACATTATTTACCATATAATTCAGGAAGCCGTCGTTCATCCGTATGCACTCCCTGTAGAGACGACTGTCCTCCCTCAGGTCCGTCAGGAAAAGACGAAACGGTCGAGTCGCCTTCTTGTTCGAGCCGTACAGTCTCCTTAACTGACCGGCCAGGCGACTCACCTCCTGATGCACGCACGGTTCAAAGTTGTTTCAAAAGGTAAGTATCAGGTGAAAAGCTATGGATCAAAAACTGTTCAGCACTCAAGAAAAATCATTCTGTTTGAGATATATTGACATGTTGAGGCTTACCTTGTCCGACATGCTGTCTGTCATACTCAGGTCAACGCAGAGTTTGAGCCCTGTGAACTGAGCTTCGGCTAAACGCTCTCTGGTGATCGCTTTCATCACCCGTTTTGTGAACTGAGGATTATCGCCGCTTACACCTGAATGTTCAAAAACACAGGAAAGAGGAAATCACTTTTAAACTCCCTTCTACCTTCAAAAAGGGACATTTGTACCAATCTCAGATACCTAACACATCCAAGGGTGAATTCTGTGTGATCACGGTGGGTTCAATAACAGCCTGTCGAGTTATTTTAAGACATCACAGGCCCCGTATGTGAAAGAATGACTGAGACAGCATCTTATGAATGTATGCTGAACAGACTCAGTAACAGAAGGTTGGAGAAGGGGGTCTCCCTGGGACAGGTTCTGGGACTACATAAATTCCCAGAATTGTCTCTGCTGTGACGAGCATTATCTGTAATAATTTTGACGTATTTATCTTTTTTATTTCTATTTATTTTTTATCCTCTCTGGCCTGCTGCTGTGGTTTATGTTCACTGGATCTGTGCACTGAAGTCTGCCCTCATGTTTTGTGTAAGCTAAGGGTTGCTATGTCCTTGAAACTTAATGCCATGTACCGTGCCTTTAAAAAGTTCAATGGACATTTGTTTGTCGTCGCCTCATCTTTACCTGACTCCTGCTCGCGGTTCATCCTCCTCCTCTGCTTCTCTTCTCTCCTCTTGTTTTTCTTTGCTGCCAGCTGCCTCTCCCAGTTCCTCTGCTTCCTCAATACATTCCTCTATTCATCAAACATACAAACACTAATAACAGTGCAGAACAAGACATCACATATGTATTAATTACCATCAAAAATATCGGGTGTATATATTCCTTAAGGACCTTTTGATCCTGTTCAAAGGCAGTAACACTATTTTATATGCTGAATGGTTTACAAAGGTTTTTAAGATCATGGGGAAACATGTATTCACTTCACCAACCACTCCGTGCTTTGATTGCATTTCATGAGTCAATTGTTCTTGTGTGGTTTTCACAATCTACCCAGACCATTAGTTTATTTGCATTGAAATAAAAACTGTATTTTACTTACTGAACACCCTGCATCTTCTCTCCCTGGCCTTTCTTCAGCCACATCAGACTCCACATCTATCTGAAGAAGATCAATTACCTCCGAGACTTCATCCAGCTGCATTTCACACTCTTCTGTTTGATGCTCAGATCTACTGTCCTTAAATGCATCACCTTTAAAGCATAAAATGAGTTATTTACATCTGTAAATGTGCAAACATTTCTGTAGTTTGTTTTTTGCTCTCCAGAGAAAATGATGATAGCCATACTCGTGTTTGTGGAGGTATTTGAAAGCACCGCCGTTATTAAACCTCATCTTTTACTTAAATCTGCTTAATTATCAGAGTAACATGATGGATTAAGAAGCAGAAACGTACCTGAACTGATAAGTATGAAGACATGTGAGCGGCGCATGGGAATGACGTCAGCGTAAACAAAGATGGTAGGGGTGTGTGTACGAGGGGAGAACTATCTATTTCTGTCACAAGAGGGCAGTGTAATATAACACTCTTTCACATTTTTTATTTATAGGATACTTTTTTTTTTTGCATTTAAAAAAACATTAAAATATTATCTGATTATAGGGATCTATAAATATTAATGTGATGGATTGCAAATATTTCTAGTGGATTTATTATTAATAATAATAATAATAATAGTTAGTACATAATATAATTATTATATAATATACTACAATTCTACAATTCACTTAGCAGACGCTTTTATAATATTATATAATAATATTTATAATATAATAATATTTATAATATAATAATATTTATGTAATATAATAATATTTATGTAATATAATAATATATAATACTATAATAATATTTATGTAATATAATAATATTTATGTAATATAATAATATATAATACTATAATAATATTTATATAATATAATAATATAATAATATAATATAATTAGTACACTCCTTATATGTAAGTAGTATAACGAATACCGTTTTTCAATGACTTCTTGCAAGCATGTATCATACAGTTTGGCAAAACCGCAATATTTCACTCCTCTGTGCTCAGAAAAAAAAAGAAAATACAAAACATGAACGAATAATTAAGTAAAATGTAATACGAGCCTGTCTGAATTACGCATGCGCAGAGGAGCACCTTTGAAGTAATTCTTCGTTTGGTGAGTAAGAAGGTCGTTTACATCTATTTTTTTTAACCTTTCAACGTTCATGTATCGTTAATGTTGAGTTATTTATCTTATTATGCAGTTGGGAAGTAGTTACGACAAAACAAATCATGTATAAAAGTTCAGTTTGGTCTCTGGTCGTTATTGTGTCTAACATTAACGCTAATTAATATTAATTATCCAGTTAAAACAACTTTCCCTCCGAATTTCTGGTCAAGAAGAAAACGATTTTAACAATATTTCCACGACATGTGATGGTTCAAAGGTTTTAAAGGTACAAAAGTGAACTTATGTATAAGTTCTTGCATAAAGTGGTGTCAATGACGGGATGAAATGACCCTGCTGGCCAGAGGAAGAGTGCATGCTTGATTTTCTTGTTTTAACTAAATAATATAACCAAGCTTTCTTCTATGGTGCTAGACAAATTATGGCCATTTCTGATTCAAAATTGTTGGCAAAAGTGTGATAATCAAAGATGTTTGTGCTTATATTATAAGTATTCAATTTAATTCATTTCAAATTGTATTTCGACTTTAATGTACAATTGAAGAGAAGCTGATAATACAATTTTAGTCCTGCAAATTGAATCATACAAAAGATTTCACAAGACAGTTTGGAGAATATTGACTAGCCCTTGTAAGTTGTCTGTAGTAATATTATCAGAAGATCAGTCTTTTTTTTTTCCTGTACAAAAACGACCATGATTTTTGACCCTATCACAGACATCAACCTCAGGGACTTATTTTCTTTGGTACCAGGTGTTATATTTGATATCATGTTCAGCACCATAAACACAGCAAACAGACGGCATTTACTGGAGACGAGAACTTCCTGGACTGCAAACAAACAAGTCCGATTACAGGTTTACAACTGCAGGTACAAATCATCTCAGATTAATTGATTTCTATCAACAGTATGTAATAACATTGTAGTAGAAGAATCATTTTTGATTCATTGCTACTCTTCCACCATGTTATTACCACTTAGTAGTTTGCCAAAAATACTTCCAATGAGCAAAAAAATGGAAGTTTTCTGTAAAAAAAGGAAGAAAGTTATTCTATGTATTTTAACATTTTCTTGTTGTCAAACAAACTGTGAATCCTGACTGAGTTTTTGCCATAGGTGTGCGTTCATCAAGCATGTTGTGTCCTTTTAAAGAGGGGTTGTTTTACCCATATATATATAGATATATATATCTATATATATACACATATATATTTTTTTCATTTATTTTTTAACCGTCTTTATTGACAAATTTAACATATACAAAAAACGTTTATACAAACTCTTTAAGAGGATGAACATACAACAGCAAAATACACAGGAAGTTAATTCAAACATAAATCAAGACTAGGGAGATTATATATAAAAATGAATAAATAAAAATCAAACTTTTCCAAAAGAAAATATCAGGCAAATGTACGCAGACAGCAAACTGGAGCAAGGACAACAACAAAAATTCAACAAGGCCCAGAAATCAAAACAACAAGAATCTCGGTAAGTCATCACTAATCTTTCTAATCAATCCTGCTAGATTTCATTTTTTTCCAGAGATAAGAAAAAATATTTGAAATCATTTATAAACCAGTCAAAGGAGGGTTTGCTGTTTCTCCACTTACTACAGTGAATATGATATTTACTCATGAGTAAAATAACATTTACCATGTCAGTAATTGAAGGGTATCAAATTATCCATAAAATAGAGAATACTATAAGTATCAAATAGATATTATATGTGTACCGCGATATTTAGCAATACCCAGGACCCACAATTTAATGTGGTTTGTAGTCGGACGCCTAAAGTGGTGCACACGTGGTTGTTAGCGGCTGTTAGCTCTTTTTTAAACAATGTTTCTGTTTTCCTGCCTATATCTCAACGGAATTATTTCTCACTCATTTAGTGTCATATATCGTTAAGCGTGGACTCGGACAATGTGCCTGTCATGTGATGGTTTTAAATGTCGCATTTAAATAAGACGATCAAACCCCTGTTGTTGTTAGCAATTTGAGCTAACACGTTGCACGCAGTCTCACAGCAGCCAATAAGAAGCCAAGAGGAGAGATCGACAGAGCCTTGTGGGTATTTTATTATAAACCACGTTTTTGCACTTTTTAATTATTAATATGTCAAATTATCCGTCCAGCGTATGCAGTAATGTATTCGGTGGTCCATTGCTAAACATTTCAGATGTATTTGTGATTATTTTCTCATTAAAAAAACATCTTATATAGTGTGTTTTGTGTCCGCACCGTGACTGAGAAGGGCTGCGTCGTCATACTAGTAGTGTCGCTGTAGAGTTGTGGAGTTAAGACTATACTTTCAGGGATCATTTCTATAGTTTCTGACTTGAGAAATGTGTTTCTAAAGTGTGTGGTCTCGCTAACCACGATGATGAGTTGGTGATACTCTTTCTTGAGCGCGAAGCGGGTAGAGAGACTTGATTCAGTTCTTATGCTCTTTTACTTTTGATGACCGTTCACTGTCCTCTCGGGGACAATGAGGGAGAGAGTATGATCAGAGTGGTAGCGTAATGATGTTAA
>NC_089216.1:6041619-6097757 GCF_963930695.1 Labrus bergylta | reverse complement strand
AGGGGGAGAGAGAGAGAGAGAGAGAGAGAGAGACAGAGAGAGGGAGAGAGAGAGAGAGGAGAGAGAGAGAGAGAGACAGAGAGGGGGAGAGAGAGAGAGAGAGAGGGGGAGAGAGAGAGAGAGACAGAGAGGGAGAGAGAGAGAGAGAGACAGAGAGACAGAGAGAGAGAGAGAGACAGAGAGGGAGAGAGAGAGAGAGCGAGATGGAAACACGAAGAGTTAAAGATTACACAGAAGTGATTAAAGGAAATAAAAAGAAACTAAAGCCTACACACACACACACACACACACACACACACACACACACACACACACACACACACACACACACACACACACACACACACTAACTTAAATCACTCCCCAGCAGGGAAGTGACATTGAACTAATGAGGATCCTTTAACTGACTGAAGAGCCAAGACGTCTAATATAACAGCAGTAACTCAGCAGTGTGTGTGTGTGTGTGTGTGTGTGTGTGTGTGTGTGTGTGTGTGTGTGTGTGTGTGTGTGTGTGTGTGGTACCTGTTTGCGTGTCTTGCTGGCACACTCCTCCAGTGTCTCTGCAGCCTCCAGTTTGCCCTGACGACGGTACAAAGCTCCCAGACTCTTCAGGGTGGTGTTCACTGTGGGGCTGAGGTACAAAACAACAACAACAAGACACTAATATGAATGTTAGTATTTGTTTACGTTTCACATTTCTGTTGAGCTGATAAAACACACTGAATAAATGATTTAGCTAAGGTTAAACTAACACAGCAGGTTTTAAGAATCTTCATTCTGGTTATATGCAGCGTGTGTGTTTACACTGAATCAGCTACGTGTGTGTCTCACCTGTCCACCTTACAGGCCTTATACCAGCTGCCATACTCCACATACGGACCAGAGTCTTTGCGGTTCCCCTGAGAGAGAGAGAGAGAGAGAGAGAGACATGAAATATTAAAGCAGAGATCCACCATGAGCCTCTTAAACAGCCCGTTGACAAAAATGTCCCTGATGTCATTTGTTCAGTCGTTTCTCCATCACTTTTCACGACACCGCACGTATTTGCATGTCATTCCTGGTAAAAGGTCAAACTAAAAAGGACTGACCTTGCTCTCCTCTCTCTCCTCGGCGTGCATCCAGATCGGTTTGTTGTCGTCTGCAAAGAGGAGGACAACACAAGTGTTACAAGTGACGACGGCAACGGCAGAACGTTGCAGAGGAAAAAGAACACAAACTGGATTAGAGGATCCCTCGTCTGACCTACATTGACGTAAGAACAAGAGATTTATTTATTTATTTATTTTTTAAACCACCCTGTTGGTTTCATCAAATTGTTCGGGGGCCAGATTGCGGGCCGCTTGCGTTCGCCTCGTGCTGAACATGTGACACATTAAGGGTTTGACGGGCTTAGCTGCAGCGGGGCAGGGGAACGTGGACATTAAGCCGCTCCTCACGCTCCCATAGCATGACGATAATCCTCTGACCCGCTGAGGGATCCTGGGCGTGGACCGATGACCAACCTGGATCCTAAAAACACTGCAAATGTCAGACGAACGAGAAACTGCTGCCGTCTTAGAAACTGAAGAAAAAGACACACCAGACTTCACCTAAAAACAAGATATCTGATGAAGAGCTGACTGTTATTCAATATGACGCCGCTGCTTTCATTTATGAGGCGTTTCAATAATTCCACAAATATACACACAGAGCTGGGAAATGATGGCACTTTGAAACACTTTAACATCCACTTCTTAACAACATAAATGTGCATTATGTAAGCTGCATGTGTCGTAACTGACTGTCCGCTCTACTCACTGTTAACAGATCCAAACTCCTTCTCGTGCGCTCGGGTCAGGATCTCTTTGTACAGAGCTTCGGCGTCTTTAAACTTCCCCTGCTTCAGGTAGCATGTGGCCTGAGGAGAACACAGCAGCATTTTATTGTACACATCTTGTATGAACCCAAAAAATACTCTGACCTCATGGCGAACCCAAACATGTCAGTACCTTAAACCTACATGTCTAATAATGGCCAGCAGGGGGCGACTTCACTGTGGCTAAAATACTTCTGACTGTTTAAAAGCAGATGAGAAAATCACCGTTCCCCTCCCTGATCTTTTACCTTCATAACATTTAAAAAAAATAAATGTTTGATGTTCTTATGTGATACTTTGAAAGCTGAAGACAAAAGAAACACTGAGATTAAAATATATTAAAGTGGCATGTCGTCATGACGCAGCGAATTGTGTAAAAAAAATGAGCTAAATCTTCTTAATACAGAATATTAATTCAGTAAATTATGATATTGTTCAAAGTAAAATGAACGTTAAAGATAGGTATGCTTTGATTGACAAGTCACACATCTACCATAACTGAGTCTTCAAACCCAGTGGGTGACATCAAGGGAGCTTGGTGAATCCTTGTAAACGCTCTATGGTCTAAACTGATAAAATCATCGCTTATAAAAAAAGATGATCCATGAAACTTGTAACAGGCGAACCCACCAGGTTGTTTTTGGTCTTGGCCACGTTGGGGTCGTCGGCTCCCAGTTTGGACTCGTAGATCTCCAGGGCCCGCCTGTAGTAGTACTCCACCTCGTCGTACTTGCCCTGGTTCTGACACAGCAGGGCCAGGTTGTTCAGCTGCTTGGCCACGTCCGGGTGGTACTTGCCCAACACCTTGGAGACACGATTGACAAGATTAACATCCATCAAATGTGAACAGAGAGCGTTTCAGTTTGAGAGAGAAGACGTTCTCTACCTTCTCTCTGATCTCCAGCGCTCTCTTGCACAGGGGTTCCGCCTCCTTGTATTTGCCCCTCTTGCCGTACAGAACGGCCAGGTTGTTGAGGGTGGCGGCCACGGCTGGGTGGTCCTTCCCCAGAGTCTTCTCTCTGATGGCCAGAGCGTCGTTCAGGAGGTGAGCGGCTTCTTTGTACTTGTTCTGATCCCTGGAGGGTAAAAACAGCACACTTTTAATTTTCCCATTTTCTTTTAGATTCAAACTTTAAATGAAATGTCTTTCTCCCCCGCTCACCCCCCCCTCCCCCACCCTACCTGTACACGAGGGCCAGGATGTTGAGCATGGTGGCCACGTCGGGGTGGTCGTGTCCGGACGTCTTCTCCAGGTCCTCCAGGGCCTGTTTGCAGAGCGGCACGGCCACCTCGTACCTGCCCTGAGAGGCGTACTGGATCACCAGGTTGTGCAGAGTCCGGAGGCGTGCCGGGATCTCGTAGCCCCCCTGCTGGGCGGCCACCTCTCCGCTGGGCTGCGCTGTGGGACAGAGGGACGATATTAAACTTCTTACTACTGCGATGTAAATATCAGTCAGTAAGCATGAACACGTCTGAACGGGTGGATTGCTGATGTCATACCCGGTCCCTGATCGTCGTCGTTGGGGAACAAGTCGTCCAGGCTGTCCTTCGAAGCGTCTCCCCCACTCCCGCCGCCGCCTCCTCCGCCGGCGCTCTGGCTCTTGTCGTCGGAGGGCGAGACGTCGTCGTCGAACTTCTTGATCTGGTTCATGAACTCCAGGTGCTTCTTCTCCTCCTCCAGCTGGGCCACGCTCTGCTCGCTGCGCTGCAGCTTGTGCTGCGTGCCCGCCAGCTCGTCCCGCAGCCACTGGTTCTCCTGGCAGAGCCGACGCACCTGGGCGCGCAGCTTCTGCTTCTCCGACTCCACGGCGCTCAGGTGGCTCGACAGGGCGATGATCACCTGGAAGGAAGAGGGATGCGAGCTTGCTAAATTTGACCTTCAGAACTTTTAAATAATCGACTAAACTTTTCATTTTTGTGTGAAGAAAATAACAGGATTGTTATTTAGCCGGTCTCTGACCTGTGCCTCTCCCAGGCCCAGCTCGATGGCCTCCAGACTCTTGCGGAGCAGCCCAGACTTCTCCTGGGCGACGGGCGGCTGTGTGCAGTCCAGCAGCGAGTTGAGGATCTGGGCGTGTTCGCCGCGCAGCGTCTCCAGGCCCTGCATGACGGCCTTCGTGTTGAGCACGATCTCATCCTGGCTCAGTCGCTCGAGGGCTTCTTCGCGTGGATACACCATGGTGGACATTTCCCGGTTTCACACACACTACAGGACGAGGACAAAAAGAAACAAGAACGTGTAAGGGCAAAAAAAAAGAAGAGTGAAAGCACTTTCTGCTGAGCGTGCATCATATTTGACCTTCTCACAGTTTAACCATGAGCTGCTCAAAGTGCATCATTATTGGCTGGTCACTGTGGTCAAGCTGAAGTGGATGAGATTAAAAAAAGAAAGGGAGGCAGAGGAGCCCTGAAGAGAAGGAAATGAGATACAATCAAGAAGAGGGAGGGCGTAAAGCGATACTTTGATGGAGGAAGGTCAAAAGAAGGGAAACGCTGAATTTTATTCCCAGTTTACATGACGGGAAAATGTGATTATCCAATGAAAAATGTCCAGGATGTCCCCTAAACAACAGCACATTTACAAAATGCTTTCACATTAAAATTCAATAAACATGACGATATGAGAGACGGGTCTCTAGTGCACCCTGATCTGATCTCCCTCACAGCTCTCTATTCTACTTTAGTCAGCAGTTGATTTAACAGATCCACTTTCATTAGTGCATAACAGCTCAGGTAGTAAGACTGGTTTGAAAGTGAAAGGTGTGTGTGTGTGTGTGTGTGTGTATGTGTGTGTGAGGATTCCTCCGGGCTCGAAAGTGACGCAGCTGCAGCCAGCGATGAGTTCATCCAGTTAAAGTGAGACAGAGCGGCCGTTTCCAAGGAAACACTGACTCAGAGATCAGGTGGCAAAAAACAAAAAAACAAAAAACAAACATGAGATTAAGATCTTCATCCGACTCTCACTGATGAACCTGTTGCATGTTTGTTGTCTTTGTGCTTGTTTAGCCACTTAAAAAAGACTGGAACTAAAGCTGCTGAGAGCACAACAGAGTTCAAGTCCTCACACGTTTTGAGGGATTTATTTAAAAAACAAACAAAATAATCCCTTATAAAAGCCACACACACACACACACACACACACACACACACACACACACACACAAAAAAGGTAACAGCAACATTGGACAAGAGAAAATGTCCCTTTGTCTATCTCCCACTTCACACCTGAACAGGTAAACACACAGAGCAACCATGGCCAAGTGGAAATGACCGGACATGATATCAAAGGATTGAAACATTACAAAAATGATCTGAACACATGTTTCATCGTTTGTTCTTTATGTAGGGCCGGACATCGAGCTGTATGTCCACATAAAAGCTGCAGATCAATATAGAATAGAATAGAATAGAATAGAATATAAATACTTTATTGATCCCAAACTGGGACATTGTGGCGTTACAGCAGCAGGTTATCCAAACACACAATATGAGCAAAAAAAAACACAATATTAGCAAATTTAAACATAATATAATATTAAATACAAAGTAAATAAGCACTAAAAATATCAAAACTAAGAATGGGAATATTTACAACCAGGATTTAACTTAGCATTACTAGTCTTAAATATGAAAGATTAAAAAAGTGAATGTGTAAAAACAGAGTTGTAAATGGACAGTATTGACAGAAGTGAAAGTGCATGTCTCCTCTCATCTCCCACAAAGAGACACCAGGCCTCTTGAAGCCACTTTCCACACTGAGCATGCGTCCTTCAGGTCTACAGATCCTGTAAATGAAACCATTGCAGCAGCAGGAGGAGGAGGAGGAGGAGGAGGAGGAGGAGGACAGAGCGGCCATTTGTGCAGCATCGTGACTTTCTCTCCTCTCCTGCTTTCATGGAGGAGGCGCACCTGTTCTCCCCTCCTGCCCCCCTCCCTCCTCTCTCTATATGTGTCTGTCTCCAGCTCCCCCCCCCCCCCTCCTTCCCCATCCGCCTTATACGCCGACTGCAATGCACCAATATCAACAACAACCCCCCCTTTCCAAAAACGCACAACAACAACAACAAAAGCAGCAGCAGCGGTGAAACATCAGAAAGTAGCACCTACTAAATGTCATCTTTGGTTAGTTTAATTGCACGAATAGATTAATGCGCCGGTTGATGGATGGAGGTGATGAGGCCCTGAGGCCGGGAGGGGCGGAAGGATCAATCAAGGTGACCCGATAATAAAGAGAGAAAAAGCACAAGAAGGACAAAAAAGCTTTCAGACATTGTTTTGTTTTAATAATGATAATCCGACATGTTGAGTGTTTGTAAACAGAGCAGGCCCTACACTAATGTTTCCCCCCTTATGTAATGTGACTGTACTGCATGCACCACAAGCACAGGCACTTAAACGACTTTTTAATGACATTTATAAAGTGAAATCTGTGGCGCATGCGTCCTGCAGATGACATTTTACCGACCGCGCCGATGATGTAATGTTTAATATGACAAAAGGTGGAAATATATCTATTTGAGCGTCATTACTGCGACTACAGTAAAAGTGATATGAATTATCAGCTGCGTTTTTACCTTCATCGAAGAGAAACGCGATGCTTTCTGTCCGGACAAAGCAGCAGGGACAATGTTGTGATGCTCCCAAACAAGCCCAGCGTCTAATCTTAAACAACGCCGCATCGACTGCTTCCGGTTGCGGGTTTTTTTTTTTTTTTTTTTTTTCAAAATAAAACCAAAGCAAAGTAGGTCGACAGTCGAAACACCACAATGACAGGCTGTTATGGTGGAGGAAGGCTGCGCTAGTCAACAGTAATAGGTCACTTTCATAACCAAGGCGTAATTTACCACGCAAGTTAATGCGAATGCGTGTTATTCGTAACGATTCGCTTTACTTTGAAGGATGCTAACGTCTCCATAACAACTCGCCCTCAAAGTGTCTCTTGGCAACGGAGGAGGACAGTAATAAAAACTCTTTATCCTTGTTTTGTCACTAACTCACTGACCATTCTTACAAAAACCTAGTTTATTCAGCTGAACAACACTAGTTATTTATTCAAGGATGTGATTAAAATGTGACATTAAAATCCACAACCAAAGATGACGTCAAACAACAAGAGGATTCACGACGAGTTTTCGACCGGGGCGGGAAATCATCATGCGCATGCGTATAGACGACGCGCTGCTCACTCACTGCCTCTAGCATTCTCGACTTTCTGGTTTGACCAGTTTTTCTAAAAGAGTTTTAATTGACACTGTGGGAATCACCTGTTTATACAACGTGATAAACCGACTACACTGGATAATTTGCTTTTTTTTGTGCCGGTGTTGCAATCATTAAAAAGCTTTGACAAGATGCTAATAAATAATAATTATTGTTTTTTTTTTTTTTTAAAGAGTTCAGGTCTTTTTTCTTAAGAAAGAACACGAGGTGAAACTGACTCTTAATAAACAGAAGTAAAATAATTACGATAAATAATTGAAGCCTAGTTACACACATTTTAAAACGTTTTTCACGGAACAGGAAGTAGCTGGCGGTGAAGCCTCTTGCTGTGCATATGTTCTTTGAGTACTCATGATAGCAGAGGCTCCATTCAAACAGTGTGTGAGTGTAACAAGGGGGGTAATGAGGCCAAGGCATGTAACACTGACCTGCTTCACAAGTATCATGTGCACATTCCACTTACACTTTTGTTACATAGTGAGTAGGTTTTCTTATTTTCAGGGTTTATTAAAAATTAAAAGCTATTTTATTTATAAGTGCTCATGCTTATCAGTTGCAAATTTACAATGAAATGAACATAAATTCATGCAGTACTTGCAATTTGAAAATGTATGTATTTTATCTTGCATAATAGCTTATTTAAACTGCAATATGCCGTTTACATTTTTATATATCTTTCTGCAGCTTCATTCGTTTTACCTTTGTTTGCATACAGCTACACTTTGGAGTTATATATAAATGCTTCATACAAGCGCAAACAAACACATACAAAAGACATATATTCTTTGATTCAAAAATAAGAGACGAATATACAAATCAGGAATATGTTTATTTAAAAAAACAAATGAAACAATAAACACTTCCACTTTCCACCCCACATCTGTTTTCATTGACAAACGCAATCATGAAAAAGCAGTACTACAAAACATGTTGAAATAAAGAAAAAGAAAAAAAATGGAATACAATATAACAAGTACTATCTGATATGTACAAGCGTTATAGTTTATTATTATTATTATCGTTATAGGCAAAAGGCAAAAAAGCTGAAGTCTGCTGCTGAAGAAAACAATGGCGTGTGCAAAATACTGTCAACAAGCTGAGGACGTCCTGATCTGAGCCAGGCGGAAAATCTACTGCTTTCATAGGTCAATCCTGTTCCCGTAAAGACAGACAGCAAAATGTACAAGCTGTGAGGGAATGGGGACAGTATTGTTTATTGTGTTTTCAGAAAGCTAAGCTCGTGGAAGCCCGATGACGAAGAGTTTCATCATCAGAGAGACACTTTATCCGAGGACGGTGTCGAGAAAAGAGACTGCTGATCACTGATGCGGATTATTGACGGACCAAACAGATACTATTCTCTAACCACGACAAGTCAAAGGACAGAGGAACCACCGCCACAAACACATGTCGACACAGGTACAGAGGTACAGGTAAAAACACACAGGAACAAGGTTCAAGACTTAACGCACGGAACAACCAGAGACTTTAGAAAAAACATGTAAACAGTGAGAATGAGCAGAGAGACGGATGGGATTAAAAAAAGGGTTCACTTCCTCCAAACATTGAAACGATGACGTAAGAAAAAGGATCACTTTGTTGTTATGAACAACCAAAAAAAAACAACTCAAAGTCTCGTTCGATATATTCACGACTTCTTCACAATGTAATTTTGGCAGTGATTTTTCTTTTAACGCCTCTTTTTTCTGTAGAATAAATCGATGTTCAGGGAGACTCAGCTGATGTTCAATCCCCTCCAAGAAAAAGAGTCGTCAATCAATTTTGACTTTGTACAATTACTGACAAGTTTGGATTCACAGCAATGCTTCAATATTTAAGCTAACGACACTACAAGGCAAAGAGCATTTTGTGTTAATGAGGTTGTTTCTAAACAACAGACACAAGATTACCCATGGTTACAGTGTAAGTTAAATATCAAATACCGGTACTTCATTCTAAAACGATTTTCATGGTTTAAAATCCAGTTTTTCAAATGTGACAAGTTTGGCGTTGTTGTCGTTATAAAGCGTACTTTAATGAAACATTTCTTAATTTAAATTAAAAGTTTGAGATATAAAGATACCAAACTAATAAAAGAAGTTATTACAGTGCACAAAGTAAATTATGTTTTGGGTTGCCACTTCATTTTTGTGAAGAATCCCTTTCAATGTTTATTTACATTATACCTTGTAAAAATAAAAAAATTAAAAAAATGTTTCCGGCCTTGGGGCAGCAGTTAACATGAATAACTTATTGTCCAATTTCAAAGTTATAACAAGTTAGGGATCAAGGAAAGACATTCCTAGTTTCAGAATAACATAATCATTAACTTAAAGTTGGATACCTGATGTACAATATTTACTCTCTTTTAGCTCCAGGTTTGGTCTCCACCAACTCTAAATAATACGGCGCCTTGTGGTTGCTAATGCGCCACTATTTCCCCTCGTTAGTCATTAAGTTGGAAGTTTTGGTGCAAAAGGTAGTGTGAAGAAAGTTTCAGAGCTTCTTTTGATAGAAATGTTTTGACATCAGAAAACAGCTAAGCTAAGCTGAGCTGTAATTGTGACTCAAAACAAGTAATGTTGCCGCCCTGATACCAAAACAATGAGCTTAAAGACACAAAAAGATGAAACCGAAAGAGTTTGGTGTCTGATCTGGGTTTGTTTTCTATTTTCATGATAATATTGAAAGTGCTGCAATATAAAAAAAAAAACAAGCAAGGGATATATTGTAAGCAAACCAAAGGGACACTTTGCTGAATTTGGCCTCCCAACCTGGCAACCCAAAAGTTAATTCCATTCATGCGCAAAAGCAGAACTTCATTGAATTCTTTAGTGATTTTTCGAGTTTTAAGGAAGTGAAAAGTCACAAATTGGCAATTTTTGAAGTGATGTAAAAAAAATTGTTGGTTTGTTGTTCGAAACAGAAATTTTGTTTACTTTTATTTATTTTATTTTTTCCCCCCGGATGTCCTACATTTTGGATTAATGTGGTCACATGAAAGCTCACTGATGATGTTGTCAGTCAGTCAGTCTGTCTGTGAAGCCCTTAACTGGTTTTCAGCAACACGTGACAAGGACTACAGGTTTAGAGAAGGGTGCGTTCAAGAGACCCACTGGTTGTTTTATCTTGTTTGACACATAAAAAAAACACTGTCCTGTCAGTCATCTGTTCCTGCACTGGACGTGTTGGAACGTTTCTAACATCTGCACTAAAGTGTAAACTTAATGAAATACATTCAAATGTGAAAGTACTGAGAAGCCTTCAGCACCAAGCCGAGTGTTTGTCTGGTGACGACAGTTAAACCAATCAAAGAGAGAAACAAACCAGCGAGCTCTGAAAGCCCTCCGCCGTCGTCCAGCAGAGAAATGAGGCGAGTTTAAGACGCGCTGCTGACATCACAACTATAACACTGAAATATCCAAATGCTTCAAATCGATTTCTAAACAAACAAAAACACGACTTAAACAAAGACAACGGCATAAACACTATTTGAAGAAACTACTTTGCTAATACTTCGCTGCAGTTGGAGAGTTTTTATGATGCAGCTGACACAAGGCAGAGATGAACAGACTTCTTTAAATCTTAAAAACAAAATTAATCAGACTGAATTTTAGCAACAGATGTAAAAGATGTATTCAAGTAGTCACTTTAAAGATAAATTCAGTTTAAACTTGGATTTGGAGCTTTTCTTCTGACTAAAATTCTGAGTTTATTCCAGGAATTGTTCTTAGTTAAAAGTTAAAAGTTTTTGATAAATGCTTCCCTTATCCTCTCCTGTATTTTTCCATATTTGCACAGATCAATCAATCAGATGATTTCATTAAAATGTAGTTGAGGATTTTGTATGTTATATACGGAGGCTGATTAGGGAACGATTCTGAGATAAAAGCCACAATTCTGAGTTTAAACTTTAATTTTCTATTCTTTATTATTTTTTTAATTAAATTCTTAATTTTTTTCTATTCATGACTCCAAACTAATTTTTTTTTCACCTGTGGCTCTAATCCTATTTTTTTCATGAAAGATTTCAGTTTTCTTTTAGGGCAGATGATTTTAAAGCCAGAATTCCAACTTTTAACTGGAATTAAAAATATTTCCTAATTCTGATTGTATTTGTGATTTCTCACACAAAACGTTGACAAAACACTTGCTTAAAACACAAAACTTTTTATTTGCTTCCTTAATTGTCTTCTGGATTTGTTGGTTGGATTTAGGCCAATACAACCTGATACAACCTGAAGATATTTCACAAAAATGTTATTCAATATAAAAAAAATTCTACGGGGGTTGAAAACAGGCAGATTTAAAAACATGTATGAACATTTGGAGTTAAAAAAAAAAAAGCCTGAATTCTGAGTGTAAAATTAAATATATGATGTTTGTTTTGTTCTGACTTTAATTCTGTGTTTATGTTCAAAATCATGACTTTAAACTCAATTCTAAAATTTTTTTTCCCATGTGGCACTACTTGTCTTCCATATCACTCGACATTTTTAATGAAGGAAAAACATTCTGCCTTTGCCTTGAGCCAGGCTCCAACATGAACAAGTCTCCTCCTGCAGATTTCACAGCCCTAATCTGATTATCAATGACATTGATAATGACCACATCATGAACACACACACACACACACACACACACACACACACACACACACACACACACGTCCCCTCTGTCACATGGTAGAAAAAAGTTTTTGTCTTTTTTTTTAGTGATATTGTTTTTGTATAAAGTTTGACCACGTTACACTGATTTCACCACACACACACACACGTTACCAGATACTGTTCACACACTAATCACCTCACAACATACTAGAGAAAGCATGTAGCAGACCTGTGCACAAATAACTCAAATCAAAACACAAACATTTCTTTCTGTTCCCTGGATGGATATGTTTCATTTCTGCGCAGGTCTGCGGTCAGAATATTGCCAAAAAAAGAAAAAGATATTGGAGAGTTAACGAGCTAACCACATTGTGCTTATTGCAGCTGTTTGACTGCCGTGTTCGCAACGTAGAACCCTTTGAAAAAAGCAGGATATAAACATGCTTTTCCCATTTCTGCTTAAATATGCATTCTGTCGTCTTGTTGCACATTTTTCTTTGCTCTGTTTTTGAATGTGTATTTTACCGGCTGTTCTCTCTGCAGACGCTCACATGTGTGTTCATCAGGTGCATAGCGACTACGTAGCTAAAGAAAACCGCACGTCACAGTCGACCCCGCCCTGAAATCCTGAAGCTCTCACAAAGACGAACACTGTGCATCGCAAAAACACCTTTAAAGGTTTTTCTTTTGTTAGTTTTTTTTTTAAACTATTTTCCACTGGAGAACAATAAAGAAAGACACTTCCCATGTACAGATATTGTTTTTTTCTCTTCTCTGTGAAAGAATACAGTTGGCATTAGACATCCAAAATGACTGATTTTGGTACAGACAAAATATGTGTAATCATATAGAAGCCCTTGAAATGAAATACACTAAAGCCTTTTATTTTGAAGGGCGTCTGTGCTGTTGATGTGGAGGTGGGATTCATCACATGCTTTGTGTTTTCTTTTCATGCATTACTTGAAGCCCTGCTGCATTTCTGTTTTTTTTATTTATTTAGAGTTACTGTTTTTCCGGCACGAGTTCGTTTCGGAGCATGCACGTGTGTGGGGGATCAGGTTTGTCGAGGTGAGCAGTGGGGACCTTGACGGGGACGGGGGCGGGGGCGGGACGGGGGCGGGACGGGGGCGGGGGTCTTGCGTTGAGGGTTGGACTTTTAACGGGGGTTAAAATCAGTGGGTTGTTTCATGCTGTTGCATTCCATAAAACGGAAACATAAATGGCAGTTAGCGATTAAACTTGTGCTGTAAGCCCCTTGTAAAAACACACACACACACACACACACACACACACACACACACACACACACACACACACACACACACACACACACACACACACACACACACACACACACACACACACACACACACACACACTGTACATTCACGTGTGCACGCACTCGCCACGCACACACAAAAAGGGGGCGTTAAAGTGACTAGTAACAGCGCTCCTCTTCCTCCTCCTCCCCAAAAAAGACACAAGATGACTGTAGCCAAACTGAAACTAAAGGAAGAAAGAAGTCAGTCCGCTCAGCTCTGTGGCTGCTGACGCTCGGGGGTCTTCACCCCTAGGAGGGCGGCTTGCTGTAGCCGAAAAGTCCGACAGGTAGGTATTTGACGTGTGTGGGCCACTGGGCGGCGAGCTGGAAGAACTTCACGTCGTTCCACTCCACGCCGTCTATGGACACTGCAGAGAAACGAACGAGACTTGCATGAGACCCGAGCGAGCGTTTAGATTTAAAAATGAGAGCCGGAGAAGAAAAAAGCCGCAGGTTTTACCTTTCAGGATGGTCTGTTGCTGCTTGGCCGAGCAGATGAGGCGACTGATGCCTTCAATGACCTGACTCTTGGAGTCCACGTCCTTCTCCTTGGGCTTCTTTCCCAGGAAGATGGTGGGGACTGAGGAGAGAGAGAGAGAGAGAGAGAGAGAGAGAGAGAGAGAGAGAGAGAGAGAGAGAGAGAGAGAGCGATTGTTAGGCACAGTGTGTTTGTGTTTGCAACACAGGAAACACACACAGCTCTATGAAGGACAAAAAATGACTGAAGTATAATAAATGAATAAATATATGAATAAAAAAATAAATAAAAAAATAAAAAAATAAATGAATGAATAAAAAAAATAAAATAAAATAAAATAAATGAATGAATGTTGGGAGAAATGCATACAATAATGTATAAATAAATAAAAAATTAAATAAATGCATCAATAAATAAATATATATATAAAAAAATGCAACAATTCATATAAAAATTAATATACAAATAAATATATTCATATATTTATTTCTGTTTTCATGTTGTACAAGGAAAAGTAAATATGTAAATTAAGTAAATTAAAATAAGAAACAAGTGGAAAACAAGTGAAAGTATTCATGAAAACACAATGACTCAGTCAAACAGACATGCATCATCATCATCATCTTCTCACCTTTCTTATTCTTCTCCTTCGTGACCACCGTCATGGCCATGGTGCTGACCTGGGCCTGCGGGTCGCTACTGCCCCCTCCTGGTAGCCGGCTGACCTGCAGCGAGCGGAAGGCGCTCTTCAGCGTGTTCTTGCAGCTCGTGTCGCGCCGCTCGCCCTCCCGCCGCTTCTCCGCCAGCGAGGCGAGCCAGTAATCCACCTGCAGGCCGATGGCGTCCACGCCGTGAGACATGCTCGGGCTCCTGAGGACGGAGACACTTTGGATTTATTATAAAACAACGACATGGAAAAAAAAACATTGCTGTGTAGTGCAGAAACAACATGTCCAACACTGGTTTTAAACACTATGGTTTTATCGGAGGTGTTGCTGCACTCGGAGCCTTTTTGTCAAACCTAGTTCTCAAAAACAAAGATGTAACTGTTACATTTGGTACGTGATGTTAACAATTGCACCATCTGTTCTCTGCAGAGAGAGAAATAGAATGATTTGATCGAGCACAGCTGCAGGCCGCCCGGCTCTGCAGAGAGGAAATGCAACGTTCAGGTTAAAAGTTCACCAAATCAAATGATTAAAAACACGACTGAAACATGTTCACTTCCTGGAACTAATTCACAAACCAGTCAAACTGAGACCTGCGGAAGAAGATATTCAGGACAGTTATGAAAGTAAAAGCAACATTTTGGAACTCTTTATTGAGAGTTAAGAAGGAGGATGTAGAAGGTGGTATGTTGCTTTGTTTCATCTTTGGGAGAAAAAAATACAAAAAAAAGAGAGGAAGAGGAGATTGAAAAAAACCCCAAAAAACAAGAATAGATTTACATAAACTCCAGGGCAAACTTGCAGCAGCTCAAAAGTTTGAGTATGAATGACCGTATTAAAGTCTTTATATGTGATTTTTCACACTTAAATATAATATAAATCAAGAATATCCTCTGAAAATAACTCTGTGAATCATGAATGTCTACAATGGGTGTAACACCCGAGTCCCACTGTCTGTGATGTTTTCAGAGTTTTCAGAGTCCTATCTTCACTTTGTTTACATCGTCAGGACAGCCGGCTGACTCCTCCCCTCGTGTATAAAAGTTGTTTAATTGAGGGACTAGAGAAAAGAAGAATAACATACTGTACTCACTGCTTAACTGTGTTTCTAGATCACGCTCATTTCAGGTAAATTTACATGCAGTGTGAAGATACCAGCATAATAAAGATCGCTAGCATTAGCATTAGCAAAAATCGCATACAAAGCCTTTAACATATTTTCTAGTTTTGTTCGAGCTGCAAATTTGAGGCAGGAGTATCGCAAAAAAATACAACAACTTTAAACCCACATGTTGTCCTCCAACATCAAGGTTCTGCTGACTCAGGGAGATATAAATAGTTTACATCCTTAAAACAAACGACTCTGGCTTTACTTTTTAGTAAATGATTTCCTCGTTCTTTTCAGAACATGAAAGACACTTGAGAAGAGTTCTTTTTCTCCCTCCACAGAGAAAGAGGGAGAGAGAGTGAGGGAGATAAATAATGCAGTGTGAAGTGTCAGGACTCAGACTCACCCTTGCACTGAGAGGACGCTGCCCATGGAGGGGGAGGACGGGGGCGTGGCCGCCTCTTTAATTATCCCCGTGGGCGAGCCGTGGGACGGGGGAGACGTGGAGGGGACGGCCAAGCTCACCGCCACGCCCTCGTCAGTGTCTCCTTGATCGACAAACAAAAAATCAAATAAGCATCACAACACGATCCAAATCTAAAAAGAAACAATCTGATTCTTTAAACTATTTACAAACTCTCACCTGTTGGAGACTGACCAGACTCGATGAGACCGACCTTAACCACCTGCAACAACAACAACAACAACAACAACAACGTGTGACATCAGCAATATTTCTAAATCATCTGCATTTCTACATTCTTCAGGAAGTCAAATCTTACCCCAATGAAAGGAATGAACTTCTGGTACGAGTCCTCATCTCGCCTGTGGGAGAGAGAGACAGAACGTTTTTAAAAACAGTTTTTTTTTTTGTTTTTTTTAAGAGGTTTGTGTTTTGTTTGGCGTCTGCACTCACGTCCTGTGTTTGCACGTGAGCATGGCCTCAGCGATGGGAAGCTGGTGTGTGACGGTGGCTCCGCTGATGTACTGCGCGATTCTCCCCGCGACGTCCAGCTGATCTGGAGGAGACAGACAGATGGCTTCAGTGTCAAATGTGTGTGTGTGTGTGTGTGTGTGTGTGTGTGTGTGTGTGTGTGTGTGTGTGTGTGTGTGTGTGTGTGTGTGTGTGTGTGTGTGTGTGTGTGTGTGTGTGTGTGTGTGTGTGCATTGAGCAGAGACAGCACTGTGAGGGGAACCTGTCTGCGGCGGCTCGGAGCGGCTGAACACGTCTCTCCACGCTCCGTCCAGGAAGGAGGAGCTGTAGCGGTTGTCCAGGGCGCCGAGATGTTTGGCAACAGGATGGGAGCCTGCAGGAGAAGGGTGGATTATGTCGAGTCAGAACGATCCAGGTCTGGAAAAGTCCGGACTTATTTCTCAGTGTAACAATTTAGAAGTCCATGAAAAAGAAAGAAAGTGGAGGTATGCTTTCAAAAGAATCACTCGCTGTGAAAACATGAGCAGGCTGTAGTCTGACATTCCCAGAGCTCTAGTAAAACGCCTCCTGCAGCATGACTCGGCAGGAAACAAAAACTCTTCTTCATCCCAGTGGAAACAACAATCATCTCTTACCCAGCGGCACGACCAGGAAGCGCATGTGGTTGAGCCAGTCGGACGTCTTGTTGGCGAGCTGGGTGACGAAGAACTGCAGGATCGCTCCCAGGTAACTCTGGCTGCCCACCGCCGCCACTTTGACGGCACGCGGCATGGACGAGTTACAGTTACAGCTGTGGGAAGAGAGAGAGAGAGAGAGAGGGGTGATATAAAGGCTGTGTGGAGGTGGATCTGTGGAAGTTCAGCACTCTGTATCATCCATCGACGTCCGAGAATAGCACACAGAGAAAGGTTGCAGTACACATCAGAGACAAGATGACAAATGCAACAGCAACTTGACCTTTAAATAAAAACTCCATAAATCCAACGAGGAGGACTTCAAATGCAAAAATAAATCTTTAAAAACAATTATTTGATGCAGAGCTTGAAATATAAAATCGTACATAATCCTGAAGAAGCAGGATTTAATATTTTAAAGGCTTTATATGTGATTTTTTTTGATCCAGCAGATGTCGCCCTTGAGCACCAGCATGAAACCAAAACAACTCGCGGTGCATTGTTGTGTTAGCATGCTAATGCTAGCGATCTTTATTATGCTGGTATCTTCACACTGCATGTAAATTTACCTGAAATGAGCGTGATCTAGAAACACAGTTAAGCAGTGAGTACAGTATGTTATTCTTCTTTTCTCTAGTCCCTCAATTAAACAACTTTTATACACGAGGGGAGGAGTCAGCCGGCCGTCCGGGCGATGTAAACAAAGTGAAGATAGGACTCTGAAAACTCTGAAAACATCACAGACAGTGGGACTCAGGTGTTACACCCATTGTAGACAGTCATGACTCACAGAGTTATTTTCAGAGGATATACTTGATTTATATTTAAGTGTGAAAAATCACATATGAAGCCTTTAAACGCCTCGTTAGACTTCCTTAAAGGTGGGGTTTCTGATTCCTTCTTCAGAAGCTCCACCCGTATAACCCGAGTATAAAAAAAGCTGTTATCCAAACCATCATTGTGTTTCCTTTCTTTACCATCTTTTCCACTTTGTATTTCTATTGAATCAAACTGTAAACTGCACACTGACAGAAAAGACAAACGAGACGTCAGGTTTGGAGAGAGGGAGAAAACAGGGTGAGGAAGGAGGAGGAGCGATCGGAGAGAGAAAGTTTGTTTTGGCACAAAAGAGGTCAAACTTCTCGATATGGAGTCAGGAGGAGGGAGACGTGTGGAGGATGGAGGAGAAGAAGAAAAATAAAAGGAGGTCAAGCAGAGGGTAGAAAACAGAAAAATAAGGATGCAGGGAAAAGACGATGAGTCATGCTGCCAAACAAAGGGGGCGGGGGGGGGGGGAGGGAGGGGAGGGGGCTTGAACTCTGAATGTGTTCTTGTGTTTCTGTGTGTTCATCTCACGGAAACACACACACACACACACACACACACACTCACAATTTCTGTATGCGAGTGAGCACGGCAGACAGGACGGCCTGGATCTCGGCCGACGAACACGTGCACACCACGGGATGCCTCTGCACCTGGAGCTGCTCGGCGACATACTGCGACACAAGAAGAAGAAATGTGATGAAGTAACCCACAAAGTGTTGGAGAGCTGTCACAAAAACACACAGAAAGAGTCGTACCTGTCCCTGCCAGTCCGTGCCGTTCACCAAAATCAGGCTCTCTGGTAGCGCAGCATCCGATAACAGAATCTGGTTCAGCTGGTCGTACACCAGCTTCCTCAGAAGCTACACACACACAGAAACACACAATGTAAGTACATAACGCTCCCCACAGCGACACATTTACTCTGCAGATGACTCATCAGTGTATGCATAATTCATGTGTGAGCTGCAGGCGAGTCAGAGATTATCAGGATGCATGTGAGCTCTTCACTTTTAGAAAAGAGGAGCGAGCGGAGGAGGGACGCAGAACAAAAAAGCAGCAACAGTGTAAATCCTGTCTGCGGGGACACCGAAAGCACAATATGAAGATTTTTTTTTTTTTGTTTCTGTACGTGCCGGAGATTAGAACACGATCGTGGGAAAAGACTCACCGGCGTGCTGTGCCCCAGCTCCGGGGAGCGCTCGGAGTCGGAGCTGTTTGTGCGTTCGCTCAGGGGTTTGGACAGCTGCCGCTCCTTCATGGGCGTGCTGATGCGCTTCTGTCGGGGGGTGTGGCCTCCGTCCAACCTGAGGGGAGATAAAGCATGGTTAAAACATTTTTTGTTGCTGTGTTAGATCATCCTTTCTTAAACATTAAGACTGCTTTGAAATACAAAATGACTCCAGGGCCCGTTATAAAAAATGTTTTTATGACTACATCTATAACTTTCAGGAAGGATAAAATTATTGGACATGACAACATGATATTATGGCGAGATAGACACAAAAGTTTACTAAACAATATGTCCATGAATAGTCATGACACGCCTTACTAATGACTTAAAGGGTGGACGCATTGTGAATCATCATTGTTGTGATATTTATTTTATTTTTAAAATTGGTTTTCGTGGCCCACCTGCAGTACCCACAAGGCCCACCAGGAGGCCGCGGCCCACACTTTGGGAAACACTGCGCTAGATGTTCAGTTTGTTATACAGTATCGGTTGATCATACAGGGGACAAAAAAAAAATAATGTTTCATAACCTCCTCAGTAGCTTTTACTTGATACAGTTGTTGTGTTTATTCAACAACTGGCTCTTTTATGTGGCTCCATTTTTCTTTCAGAAAGTGACTGACTAATTACATGTTGTCTCAATGTTTCAGCCGAACAGTAAAGGGAGAAGAGTAAGTGGCAAAATTTAAAAAAAATAAACTGACACATGATTAAATTCTTGATTGATTACCTCGGTGACGGCATGGCCTGGGTCTCACTTTTGCTGCTCTTCATGGGGGTACGGGGTTTCTCGGCCACTGACACAGTGATGCAGGGGCCCACCTCGGCAAACAGTTCCTGATCTGTCAGCTCCTACTCACACACACACACACACACACACACACACACACACAATGACAGATTGTCAGTGTCAGAATAAGGAGATGCTCTTGATCTCCTCCGACACTCTTCATCACTTTCTGTTTCTTTCATTCGCTCTCAATCTGTCTCACTTGCAGCACAGATGGCAGCGGAAAAAATCCTTCAGAGTGATATTAACAAAGATCCTGACACACCATTCATTCTTCTTCACACACACACGCACACACACATTGGGGGAGTCGTACCAGTGTGTCGGTCTCAGACAGCGCCTCCTCCAGGTTGCGGCTGCGGGAGGTTTTCATCTTCTCTAGTGGATGCTGCTCCCCCTGCTGGAGAGTGGAGGGAACTTCAGTCAGTCAACAGGCTTAATGAGACTCAACATTCATTTAATAAAAAGGAGAGGGAACAAAACAACTAAAATACAGCTTGGAGGCCTTAAAGAGGGGCCCCTGTTTCAGGAAATACTAAAATGAAAGCAGACTTTTAGACTACAAACATGTTTTTTTAGAAAGTGCAGACAGCAGTCGCAGCACAAAAAGGCTGATTTGATTTGTGAGTTTTTTTTTACGAAAGCAGGAGCTGAAGCAGAAACACATCCAGTGAAATCCATTCAGCTCGCGCGAGATTAAACACTTTTTATCGAGCAGACGGAGTACTGTGTCAGAGATATATTGGATTTCTGCTCCGTTCAGGAAACGTTAAGTCTGACACATTGCTGAATTTCATGTTTGCGCACGGCCTCCCTGCTGAGCCACTTTTCAGAGGCTTCACATTCTGGATATTTACCACTTCAATGTGGACTCACGTCAATACTGTGTTTGTTTTCAGAGTGTACAGCTTCTTTTGATGGCTTTCTGTCACACTTCTTCATGACACTGTTTTTCTGTTCAAGTATTTAACTATTTTGTTTTATGAAACTGTGAATTCAACTTAGTGACTTAGTGCCATGTTCATAAAATGTTATACATGATTTATTCCTTAGATTTGGGCTTTTCATGCCTTTTTTGAGAAAGGACAGTGGAGAGAGAGAGAGAGAGAGAGAGAGAGAGAGAGGGAGAGAGAGAGAGAGACAGAAAAAGAGAGAGAGCGACAGAGACAGAGAGAGACAGAGAAAGAGAGAGACAGAGAGAGAGAGAGAGAGAGAGAGAGACAGAGAGAGAGACAGAGAGAGAGAGAGAGAGAGAGATACAGACAGAGAAAGAGAGAGAGAGACAGAGAGAGAAAGAGAGAGAGAGAGAGACAGACAGAGAAAGAGAGAGAGAGAGAGACAGACAGAGAAAGAGAGAGAGAGAGAGACAGACAGAGAGAGAGAGAGAGAGACAGAGAGAGAGAGAGACAGAGAGACAGAGAGAGAGACAGAGAGAAGGTCAGATCCGAATCCAAACCCAGGCCGCCTGCTTCGAGGACAGCAGCCTCTGCACATGGGGCGAGTGAAATAACCGCTAGGCTACCAGTGCCGCATTATTTATTCTACTTTATTAGAAATTTTGTGTAGTATGAAAATACTGCACAATGTTTTTAAACCATAAATATCAAAAGAAAAACAACTACATTAATAGAATTAAGGCAAAATATACAGAAAAGAAACACAAGAACCTGTAAACAATTGATATGCAATAACTTATTAATATACTGTAGCTTTGGAAACAAACTCATTTAAAAAAGTTAATGTGAAGCAAAAACAAGCTCAGGGTTTGGTATGAATCAAAGAAGTTTCAGCTCAATAATCTGTGAAAATATCGACTTTTAACCACATTTTATGAATCACATATTGACGAGACATGTTCTTTGAAAACGACTCTTTCTGAAGAAATAAATAACTGTTGTGAATCAGAACATACGACTTCCTTCACATGAAACGCGCAGACGAGAAGATGTTTACCGGGTTTTAATGAAAACATGGAACCGCTAAAAAATAAAGTATTAACAGGAAATCTTTCAGGGTTTATGACATCGTTGCACCTCGGACACGCTGCTTTTGAACACATTTTCTATGAGGACTTTCATGGTGTTGAGACAGACGCCCTTTGGGAGCAATAAATATTTACTGCACTCAGCTACGAGATAGAGATAAAAGAAACAAACCAACAAGGTCCAGGCTTTCTTGGATGCCCTGCAATGCACATGAGTGAAATTCCTGCTGATGCTGCAGCTGGCCCCCCCCCTCCCCCATGTTGGTCTGAGTTACTCACCGGACTGAAGGTGTCTCTCCCCAAGCTCCCTTTACTGTTCAGACTGCCGATCTCCGTCTGCGAGCTGGACTGAGACATTCCCTCAAAGTACGGCCTGAACACACAGCAATACAGATTCTTTATTCAAACCCTGACACTGACACGGCTAATGCAATAAAAACATCTTCAATTCTGTCTTTAAGTCTGGTGGTTTTCAAACTATGACATGAAATGGACTTTATTTCCTATGGAATTTGTGAAGGATATTAAAAGACGCTTCATCACTCTTTTTCTCTGTGTTTACTGTTGTAGCTTCTAAAATGCATAAATACAAATAAACAAAAATAAACAAACCAGCTGAAAATAATTTTATGAGTCTATTGAGATTTTTAGTAATGCCGTTAAAGTTTCATAAAGAGAATTAAAACCAGATCCAGAGACGCCTTTTATCATCAAACAGTGATGTTATTTGTGCTTTATCATTAAGGCTAATAAATGTGGTGAGCTGTGGAGGCATGAGGGTAAAGAACAGATTGATATTAAATGTACATTAAACACAAACACAAGAAATAATTTTAACAAAGTTTAAGGAGAGTTTTTTCTATTTGAAGAGTTTGAGTTTAATGATGCTTCCAGGAAAACAGACTTTATTCCTTGAACCTTTAAATCCTATAAAGAAAATATAGAAATTGAAGTATATTTTTATTCCAATATTTCAATCTACATTTAAGAGATACAAAGATAACTCATCTAATTCTGGTCCATATAAAACAATAAAACAACATTTTTAAAATATATGACTGCAATGAGCTGTTGTAACCAACAGAGGGTGCTTAGCATTGTAACTGGACAAAAGGGAGTCCTATCAGGGTTTGCAGGTTCTGTATGTTGAACGCAGCCCCCAAGTGTTTTGATATACATACCTTTGTATGTAAATCCTGAAAAACTCACCTTTTCTTTACTGCCTACAACCACTGACTCTCACCCTCTTCCCTCAACACGACTTCTATGTTGTATTGTTCTCTTAGTTTTTGCTTTGTTTTTTGTTGTTTCCTGTCAAAGCGTCTTTAAATATTTAGAAAAGCGCTATATAAATGTAATTTATTATCATTATTATTATTATTATATTACTATGTGGTTTATTGTGTTTGAATAGTAGGGAATCACCATTGGCATTCGGGAACTATATTATCAAGTTACTAAAGTAACAAAACAATAACATTTGGATGTTAAACATTTTAAATATGCTTTTTTAATTATATACACTACAATTGATTATCCTTTTTGAAATTGCAAATTAAATCATCTTCCCAGAGGGAAACGTCCACATCGTCTTCTATATATGATAATTTGCAGGTTTAAGTCTGTTTTTTTTTTGTTTTTTTTTACTTTTTTCATTTTTATTGGGACAGTATCAGTTTGATTAACTCTTTATAGCCTTGATATCGTGGCCCTGCCTGTACTGTTACCTTAGCTTAGGTTTGGGGGTGCTGAGGATGCTGTCGGTCTCCTCCATCTCCGGCCCACTATCGCTGGGGTTGTACATCTCCAGACTGTCGTAGAGCTCGTCCAGGTCCTCCTCCACCTCCTGGATCTGCTCCCTGGAGACATGCTCTAGGCCAAAACCGACCTGGACAAAAAACAAAGAGGGGACACGTGACCGGCCGACACATGCAGAGGAAGACAGAAGAAAACAGGAAAACAGACAAGTGTCCTTGAGCTTCGAAAAACATTTCTGTTCACACATATAGAAACTATGAAAAAAAAAGTGTCAACATCCTGTAAAGGTGTATATCTCTCTACTTTAACTGACAACGTTAGGTGTTTCTTTTCTTCGAGCTGTCAGCTGAATCTCCTGCCACATCTCTCCCACACACCTCTCTGTGCCTTCAAAGCCACGACTGAAAATAACATGTTGACTCCTGCAAACACACACGCTGAAGACTCACACATCAAGTGGATGTGTGACCTACCTCATCGGTGACTTTAAACCTTTTCAGCAAGGCGACAAACTTCTGCTTGATGTTCGGTTGCTGCAGGAACAAAGAAAGAAAAAAAAGAAAAAAGGAAAACATGAGACCCTCAGGAGAATTGGGTTCATATTTCTGGATGTGTTTGTTAGATGGGGGGGGAGGGGAGGGGGGGCATGGCGTGGAAGATGACAATGACAGGACTGAAAGGTAAATTCTGAGCTAGTATGTCATGCTTCACAACTCAAGAAAAAAGTAGTTACTGGGCACCTTATAGAGCATATGTCAGTGTGTCATGTAAAGCAAAATGTGTCTTCTTGTGCTGATGTCTATATGTAGGCTGCATCCTGTATTATTAAACTGGGGTGTGTTTTTTTAGCCTAGAAAGTTGAGGCTTCCTACTGCAGATGTTTGCCTGATTTAGAAAAATAGAGTTGTTATATATTTGAAGAGGAAGGTATACTTCATATAATATTTATCAAAAGTGACTCAGCAGCTCAGGTTTCTCCTCAAATATCCCGTAAATCTAAATACTTGCAGTTCAAAACTCCATTCTATAATAAATGAGGAATCTTTGGCTTTTCCCATTTTTTTTATGCTGTATTAGATTTATCCAAACAAGTCAAACTTTTCAAAGCTGTTTTTTTTTTTTTTTTGGCCCTAGGGAGCAGGGAGTACAATCTCTTGACATAACAAAAAAAAGCACCTTTAAGTCCATGTGGTTAACTTGTTAGCAAAGAGCTGCTAGTTAAAACATTTAGAAGTTATAAAATAATAGTAACAAAAAGATTCATGTTGACAACCACCTGATAAATGTCAATCCACTATCTTCTTCGAGCTCCACTTTTGGTCTCCAACATCTTAAGAAATAAATATCTGGCTTCTTTTGTACTTAAATGTTCCACATGTTCACAGCTAGTGTGACCGGCTGCGCTTTAAGTGCTGAGCAGGGTAAGAGTATTTTTCTGGAGCATTATTTCTTTAAAATATGAATATATAGTTGGAGTTAATTGAAGCATTAGAGTTTTAAAGGGAGAGCTAAACAATGAGCTAAAACTCACTAACACTTAACAGCTCGTTTATTACACTTGACATTAAATAAAATCAAAACTAATTTATTTATTTATGACTAGCAAACACACTTGCAAATGCTTTGCGAATATCAACTATCAATAAAAACTGTACAGTGCAACTATGTTTCTGTATGTGTGTGTGTGTGTGTGTATTCTTGTACTTATATCTTTGTAAGGACCATGTCAAAGTTTTAACCTGCTGACTGAGGACCTTTATTTTCGTCACTTCTTTGAAGGATTGTTTAAAGATTGAGACTTGGTTTAAAGGTACAGGTAAGGATAAGGTTTAGGGTTAGGTATTTAGATTTCATATAAAAGAGGTTACGCATTTTGTCTGCAATGTGTGAAAGAGGGTTCTCAGAAAGGCAGAAATACAAGTTTGTGTGTGTGTGAGTGTGTGTGTGTCCACAGGCGGTGGTGTTAGGGGAGCAGCAGTGACAATCTCACAGAGACCTCCACATGGGTGCTTCATTAATAACCTGCTGAGACAAACTCCTGCTGCTACAAGCTCACACAAATACTGTGTACACACAAAACACACACTTATAAAATGCTGTCATTCTGAAAAAAAAAAAATTGCATTTCATCGTAACTTTCAGGGTGGCAGACAATTTTGTGTTCTTATCTGTGTTCCTGCTGAGTGATTGTGGATAAAGGTTGTTTGTGTATACGTGTGCATATGTGTCCATGCAGGTTGGTGTTATGAGGAGTGCATGCGTTGACTTGTCCCAGTGTTTTCTTCCTAGAGAAATTGTCCTGCAGTACAGAAAATGGATTTATAGACAAAGTGGCAAACAGGGGGAGAGAGAGAGAGTGGGGTGGAGGGAGGCATGGGGAGCAGATAAGGAGGAAAGTGACTAGGAGAGGTTGAATGAGGTGAGGCGAGAGGCAGATGAGGGGACACTCCAGAGTTTGCTGCAAATTGCGAGAGAGAAAGAAGTAGAGAAGCTGATGGATGGCTCAATGAAGGGGTAAGGGGTGATTTTCTTACTCTGGTGATGGCGGCATTTGAAGGCAGCTTGCGTCTCGGTTTCTTCTTCCTCACTTCGTCTTCTTCGTCAAACAGATACTGTGAATAAGAAAAGGTATTATTCTTAACATGACAGAATTAATTCTTGGTATTACACAAGGGCTTTGGAGAAAAAAAAAGATGGCAATATGCTACATTTTCCTTCTTGTCATAAAATTGTGTAATAAAAAATAAAAAAACGATAAAAATGAACACCGGTATAATATTAAAGGCTTTATATGTGATTTTTCACACTTACATGTAGAAATCAAGTATATCCTCTGAAAATAACTCTGTGAGTCATGACTGTCTACAATGGGTGTAACACCCGAGTCCCACTGTCTGTGATGCTTTCAGAGTCCTATCTTCACTTTGTTTACATCGCCAGGACGGCCGGCTGACTCCTCCCCTCGTGTATAAAAGTTGTTTAATTGAGGGACTAGAGAAAAGAAGAATAACATACTGTACTCACTGCTTAACTGTGTTTCTAGATCACGCTCATTTCAGGTAAATTTACATGCAGTGTGAAGATACGAGCATAATAAAGATCGCTAGCATTAGCATGCTAACACAACAATGCAGCGCGAGTTGTTTTGGTTTCATGCTGGTGCTCAAGGGCGACATCTGCTGGATCAAAAAATCGCATATAAAGCCTTTAAGGAACAAACTATTTGAAAATTGACTATTATTGAGCTATACTGAATCTTTATGGTCGATTTTTAAAGATTTACAAGTTTAAGAATAACCAAACACAACAGACATCGAGGGTTCAGAAAGTGGGGATCAACCTTATCCTTTTATTTTGCAAACTTTGGCCAGTGTTTCAACCAGTGCCCCTCCCCCAACATTACGATAGTCTAATCCCTTGTGCTTCACCACCGCTCTAGATTCTTATTGATGTTGCCATGGTCCCACACTACAGCGACTCCCCAAAGAGAAATTATGGCCATCTCTCGCCAAAAATATCCCTATTGTTAAACCAGGATATTGAACACAAGCTGCGTTCAATTTGAGTCTTTCACCCTTGATTCCGTCACATCTCACTGCTCCTGCCATTCAGTAGCTTCCTTCACCCGTCAACCCACTCTCTCTTTCGTCTCCCGTCGCTCAGCTTCCCTCTCTTTCACTCTTTTCAATCCGGCGTCCAAAGCCTTCTTCGCTCCTGTCTTATCTCTCCCACTGTCTGTTCACTCCTTTCACTCTCTCTCCTACAATCTCTCGCACCGATGGGCACCGATTCCCTTCACATCCTATCACACTATACAAACAACACAATAAAAGTTGGAACGGCCACAAGCAGCTTCGAAAAAAGTTTACATCCATGTCCTTTCAATAAAATGAATCGCATGTTATTTAAGTGGAGTGGACATCATTGTTAAATTGACATGTGAGATTCTAGTGACTAACTCCCAACTCATAACTCATAGCATCTTCACTTTAAGACTATTTTTACAGAGCAGCAGTGCGGACTGAATGAAAGCGCTGTCACATGCTGTAAAAACCACCTGAATCTGAATACCAGGAGAACCAATGAGCTCGTGTTGGAGAGGAACAGCAGGCCTCCTGTCCTGGTTGTCACCAATGGGGAGATGAAGTAAAGAGGGTGGACTTCACAAGTACCTCAGGGTCTAAATCAAAAATACATCACAACACTGAAGCCCTCTTCAGGAGGCGCAGCGGACCGTTCTTCCTAAGGACACTCAGGAAACATAATTGATTTGACTCGACCTTGTTTATGCTGATGTCCTTGTTCATCTGATTTCTATTAGCGTTGATTGAGAGGAACAAAAATCTAATTTGAAATATCTGTATGTTCTGCATTGTTAGCAATGCACTTTGTAACAGACCATTCTGATTCCTTCCATTGGTATGTGACATCCTATTTTACATTTGAACCAAATTTGAAGAAATTCCCTGAAGGTGTTCCTGAGATACCGCATTTTCAAGAAAGGGAACATTTTTGCCAAAACAGCTCAAAGTGAAACATTTGTGTAGATCATAAAGCTTAAATAAATCAAAAAGTAAATAAATCTTGTGAAATAACTCATGAGAATCTTTGAGAACATGCTTGATGACACTGTTTACACGTCTCGCTTGGTTGGCAAATTGACTTAAGAGGTTAAAGCAGCAAGTAATCAGCAGCTTAAACAATCATTTGCTCGTATCCAAACACACCTGTCCATGAATGGGGTCATCGCTGCCTTCCTGTTCTGACGAGTAGCTCTCCTCCTCCTCTTCAGAGTAGTTGTCGATGTCTGGAGATCGATCTGGGGTTGGCACAGAGGGGGTGGTAAGGACAAATTCAAAGAGAGAAGAACTAATAGATAAAAAGAGAGACAAATATTTGCTGACACATGATTGGCTTACCAGACATCTTTGCTTTAGGGCCCTCATGGTCGATGGGCTGGCTGGACAGGGAGTACACTCGGATCTCTGCGACGGGCACTGAGGCGTCCTTAAGTTGGCTGTGGAGCCCGAGGACCTGGGCGCCTTCACTTGGGTGCTGCATCACCTGGACCAAGAAGAAGAAAAAAAAACAGACAATGCTGACAAGTTGCATGAAAAATCTGTGCTATTCCAACTGCTATTCTCCAAACAGCTGACACAACTTCCCCTTTCGGAATCTAATCCTTGCACGGTGTTGCTCGTAATAACTAGAAAATAGGAACCGTGTGGCAGCACAGAAATGAAAATTACAGTTTAATGATCTTGTCACGGTGTTGCTGTGTAAGTCTTCTCGGTACATTTCAGGTAAATCTCTTTAATTCTACAATTCACTTAGCAGACACTTTTATCCAAAGCGACGTACATCAGAGAGTAAGTACAACACAAGCAAGGATCGAGAAAAGAGGAAACAATGTCAGTAAGAGCAAACGATCAGCTTTGAGTCTGATTGGACACACAGGTGCTGACAGGAAGTGACCAGAGCACAACATTGAGGGCAGTTCTTGAGAGCTCTAATCAGTATAGAAACCATCTTATAAGTCGTCGTTATCAAACAAAAACAATCATCATCATCAATAATATGGAGACCATCATCATTAAGTTAGTAGGTATTCATGAAAGAGCTGGGTCTTTAGCTTTTCTTAAAGGTGCAGAGGGACTGAAGTTCATTCCACCACTGGGGGGCGACAGAGGAGAAGAGTCTAGTCAGTGTCTTAGGAACCTGTTGTGAAGGTTGGATCAGACGCCTTTCATTGGCAGAGCGTAGTGGGCGGGAGGGAGTGTAGACCTGGATGAGAGAGTTAAAGTAAGGAGGAGATGTTTTGTGTCGCTGTTTTGGAAGCGAGCAGCAGAGTTTTAAATTTGATGCGAGCAGTAACTGGGAGCCAGTGTAAGGAGATGAACAGCGGAGTGACATGTGCTCTTTTAGGAAGGTTGAGAGCACATGTCCCTCACTAATTCTCTTCAAAGAAAAACAATAAAACGTTCTTTATGAATAAACAAATCCGAGTTGTTCTCTCCAGCTTCCGAACGCAGTCAATCCTCGAGCCCAAGTCCAAGTCAGTGTCATCAGTGCTCAAGTCTAAGTCGAGTTATGGGACTCGAGTCAGACTTGAGTCCAAGTCCTGGACTCAAAAACTAAACATTTTTAATTTTCTGAGTTTTACCCACTCCCTAATTAACATCCCCTCTAGCTAGGAGGGTAATGAAAACAGGACTGTCACTTAAAGAAAGAAGAGCATGCAGAACATTTTCAATTATGATCCTCATACACACAACAAGCAAGCAAGAAAAAAAAAAACCCTTAAACATGATTTAAACAGCTTTAGGGGAAGAACCGAAAGAGGAGGACAGGCTTTGTAGAGGAAAGAGAAAAATGCAGAGGGACGGGTCAGACAGCATAGAGAGAAGACATGAGTTAAGACACGAGGCAGACGTTCAGAGGAGGATGATAACAGAACGAGCAGAGAGAAGGAGGCTGAAGATAAAAAAGAATAGCAGAGTAAGGGATTAACAAAGCAGAGACTGTCACTGAAAACAACAACAGAGAAAACATGAACATGTGAGGCGCTAAAATCATTTCTCTCTGCTGCGGCAGCAAACAGCAGCATCACGTCTCCTGTGTGTGTGTGTGTGTGTGTGTGTGTGTGTGTGTGTGTGTGTGTGTGTGTGTGTGTGTGTGTGTGTGTGTGTGTGTGTGTGTGTGTGTGTGTGTGTATCAAACTGAGTGACATCCAGCCTGTCTCAGCAGTCTGGTCACGCTCGCAAAGTTAATGAAGTCTGAGCAGCTTATTATGGAGACAGCCTCAGCCACACATTAAAGAGACGTTACTGCTTTACATCTGTTTACTTGGCCGATGTTCAGATAACCTGTGTGCTGTTCAAACATCCTGCGGTTGCCAATTTTAACCACTTTCTAGTCAGGAGAGCGAGAATGCAAATGTGACGAGGAAAACGCTGGGACGATTTGAAAAGCCTGATGGATGGATGGATGGATTCTGCGGGTTCGTTTTTTCAGAATGCATTAAAAAGACCTCAGAGAGTTGAAATACAACCTTCACTGATGTAGTGCATTATGCAGAAACGTATGCAGTGATTTATTTCTGAATCTTCAATGTGAGCAATTTCACCCTCCATGACTGTGTGCAGCAGCATGTTTTTTTTTTTTTTTTTTTTTTACAGCAATGAGAAAGCAAAACGAAATGAACTTGAAAGTTTTGCAAATTCAAATAAAAAAAAAAAATGGGAAAAACTAAAAAGATCATATTATGATGAATAATGAGGTCAAGTTCGGATTAAAGAAAGCGTTTTTTCCCCCCAAACTTCTTCGCCTTCTCTCTTCTGTTGGTTTTTGAACGGGCACGTTATAGGCTGCTGTTAATGGTCACATGAAAAAAATGAATCCACAAGAAGAAAATCCACAAACAAATCATATACTGCCTTAGCAGAGTAGATTGGGCGGCTGTGGCTCAGTGGTAGAGTCGTCGCCTCTCAACCAGAAGGTCGAGGGTTCGATGTCATGTCCGATTGTTTTGTACCTTTGCACAATTTAGAATTTATTACTGTAAATATTATTTATCTCATTTTACCTCATTTTATTTCATCTTATTTTACCTTATTTTGGTTGTACTGCACCGCGGGACGGAGACAAACGCAATTTTGATTCCACTGTATGTCTGGCATATTCTGAAATTGACAATAAAGTTGACTTTGACTTTGGGCAAGACACTTAACCCTGAATTGCTCCCGCTGCTTCGTTGGCGGTGTATGAATGGGATTAGTTACTTCTGATGATACTACATAGCGATCACTACCATCAGTGTGTGAAAAGGTGGGTGTGACCTGCAGAGTAAAAGCGCTTTGAGTAGTCGGAGGAACAGAAAAGCGCCATATAAGCTCAAGACCATTTACAATTTACCATTTAGAAACTTCCTAGTCAAAGTGACTTCCAACCATTAAGACCTCTCACAAGTTAAAATAAGACTTCCAACAATACGTCCTCAAAATACCTGTAAGGACAGTGGAACCTGTCACACTACAGCACAGTCAAAATGACATTTCAGATACAAATGTATTAAGTGAAAACCAAGTGTGTCCCTTACAGCGTGCACACTCACACCTACACACACAGGGCTCTGGGCTAAAATCCACCAGGCTGGTTCACGCTGCAGAAACTTTTATTGTGCCTTTAGAAGAAGGTGAGTATGAACCCATCATGCGTATAGGTCTGCATTTGGGTCCTTTTTAGGGCATTTTGAAGCAAACCTGTCGACCGAAGCAGCTTCGTGAATAGACTTTATTTTTACATGCTTTGACCGCCAGCAGGTATCTTTGAAGACTGGAACAACACTATAAAAAAGGAGAATGCTTTTGATCTGGGAAGAAATATAGAAAAAAAAAAACCTGAGTCTGTTTCTTGACCAAGTCCTTATTTATGTCTTTTTCTCTCCATAAAGTACTTTGAGGTGAAACCGTTTGTTCAAGGTGTTCTACACTTTAAATAATTCAGACTTCACTCTCAGACGAAGCCACCCAGAATATCCTCATGTGCACTGAAGACACACCATGAATCACAGTCCTTTTTTTTTTTTTTTATCATAAAGGCTTCATATTGTTAGAGGGGAACGTGAGGTGCTTTTGGCAGAAGAGGCTGAAATTTAATTGGGAGTTTTTTTTGATTTATGGCGACATTTATGGCAGCTGAGAAGAGAACACAAGGCCAAAGATCCAAGTCTGACTTTGGTTTTAAGTGCACTTGGGAGAATTGGGTCCAGATGGAGGTTAAATAAAGGTCGGAAACTACATAAGTTTGAATGAAAGTCTCCAGTAGATAAAAGGGACTTATGTGGAAGATTTGATCTGCAAGAGAGAAGCGCATCCTGTTTACTCTGACATGATGTTAGTCGGAGATTGCACAGACGCAGGAGGCAGAGGCTTCGTGTTTTAGGGAAATGAGCCCGTGGCCGCTCGTTTGTTGGGTCAACAAGCTCAGATCATCTGGGACATTCGTCCAGCTGAAGACACTCCGCTGACTCAACAACTCGCAGCTGACCCTTAAACATGCAGCTCAACCTCCATCTGCTGCTGGATGTGTGCTGGAAATACACAAACAGATTCCAGCATTTTGTCTGCATGAAAGTTTCTTTTCATCCAGCCTTAAGCTGTTTTATTAGACCAGTGAAAAAAATCAGTCATTCATTTGGAAAAATACTCTTCAGGTTTCTCACCTCTTGAAATAAAAAAGAAAAACCAATAAAATGCCAGCGCTTCTTTTAACAGGAGCAGACTATTCAGACTCATTTTCAAACGACTTTGTGTCTCTGAATAGAAAAATGTTTGAAGGCAATTCAATACAGCGTCTCAGGGAGTTACAGCCCCAGTAGGTTATTGGATACGTGCTTTTACTAATACTTGTTTTGCTGTTTTTTTTTTTTTTAGGGAGCCTTTTATAAAATCTGGCCAGCGGCAACAGATGAAAATGAGCCTTTTGGCTAACTCTGGCATATTTATTGAAATGTTTATTAATATGCAATGTCCCTGTAAAATAAAAATAAATAAATAAATAAAATAACCCCTTCAAGGAAGCTGTGTCTAGAATCATTAAAATGGAGGGTCAACTGAAGGAGAACCCACAGACATTTTCTTTTTTGTTGGCCTAAAAGGACAAACTTATATCAAACAAATCAACCATGAAGAGGCCTATGATTATTTGTAATCGATCGCAGAATCTTGTTTTTTTTTATGTTTATTAGCACTCGTCTGCTGCTGTTTTACATTTTTTTTGTAAAAGATGTATGAGTGTTTGTAAAATGTAAAATAATAATCTCTGAAATTATAAAATATTTCCTTTCAAATTGCTATTGAATGTGATAAATACAGATATACAAGTGGGAGAGTAGCAGGACACAGTACTGTGAGTCACAGTTGTGTTGTTTTCTGTTTCGGTGTTAAAGGAATGAATCGGGTTGCGTTACCTCGGCCATGTTGATGAGTCCCAGGGCCAGAGTCTTGTAGCCCAGGATGGTCCGGTTCTTGTATCTCTTCCGTCGCTGCAGCATGATCTGAAGCTTGTTGGCGTCCCTCTTTAGGAAGTGTGGATACTGCAGGTACACAAATGTAAACAAACACGTCCAGAGTTACACACGTGCTCAGAAACCGCTGACAGGGCGATGACTGACTCGCTCAACGGGTTCAGATGACATCAGCTTCCCAGGTCATGATAATGAGGCCGATCTAAAGGCCTGTTGCGTAACACGTTCGCACCCGCTGACCTGTCTCCGGCGTCCCGAAGTGTCGACGCTCTTAGTCACATCCGAACTATGACATAACTCGTCATTACAGATCTCACCGGCTGCACTATAAATGGAACAAAAATCGAGTCCTTTAACAACTTTCAAAGCCGTGAAATCACTCTGCCGCTCGGTTTTAATAGGTTTCCTCTCTGCAGTGCCGCCGCCGTAACTTTAATGTATAATGTATAATGTCTGGCTCACTGCTCTCGCTAACATCCAGAGAGAGAAATTCCCTGACCTTTTAGCAGCATTTAGAAACATGGAAATTGAAAATGATAAATTGGAGCAGAGGAAGCCTCACTGGGAGTTACATTAAGCACAGAGGTAGAGAGTGTAAGGCGCTCAATGAGGTCTAATAATGATTACATATGGCATCTCTGAACCGGAGCAACATTTACCATGTATCTGTAAGCACAAGCTTTTTAATTAGACCCTTTTTTTTTTTTTATAGATAATTTTTTTTCATACAGAGTGGGAAAAACAAATGAACTCTTACTTTAGTGGCAACAAATTGCATAAGGATGAAAACTTTTCCAAAGGGGTCCGACCGATGCAGAATTTTTGGGGCCGATACTGAAACGATATTTGGGAAAGAGAAAAATCTGATACCGATATATCGGCCGATATTTTTCTTAGATCTATGAAATCCGTAGAGATAGATATACACATTTGTTGCGTTGATTCCTCAAATGCAGTTATCAAACACTCGTGGAAAAGATATATACTGAAGACAAGATGGAAGTAACCATGCAAGTAGGTGCATCACTCTGGGGAGTGATAATAATTGTAGTGATCCAAATAGCGCCCTCTGCTGGTGAAAGAGAGCTGCTAGTGTAATACAATGATACTCAAATGAAATGCTATGTGACTGCTGAATAGATCTTGTAATATCGGCGCATATCTGCGATAACATTAGCCGATACCGATAGTCACTGGGGGTCTGCCAATATCGATATCAGCCGGCCAATATTATCGGCCGGCCGATTTATCGGTCGATCTCTACTTTTAACAGCTAACTTTTTTTCATTATTATGAAATATATATATAAAAAATGTTCCTTATTCAGGTGACATTTCCACTTTTTAAAGCTGATGTGGAAGGGATTTAGTTATTTATAGCCAAGAAGATCAAAAAGCTTGTTATTTTTGTCCATTTCTGTTGGATCATAAAAGCACAAGAACAAAAGTCTCTTGTTTGCCTTTTGACTGACAGACACCTGACATGACTGAGTCCTCACCTGCAGGGAGAAGGTGAGCTGCAGGTCGGTCTCTGTCAGCCCCGCTGAGGACAGCAGGATCTCGTTGGAGCGAAGGATCCGCTTGGAGCCCTGAGGAGGCGACAGAGAAAGGAGACATCATGAGCGCAGGGGGAAAGAAGGAAAGATTACTGTTAGCACGCCGAGGCCGACTCCAGCCGAGTCAAAACAATGAACTCTCATCTACCGCACGCAGCGAGGGAAGCGTGGGAGCGGAGGAGGTCGAGAAAAAGACGGAAATTGACTAATAGGAGGGAGGGAAGAGGAAAGATTGAGGATGTGGAAGCAACAGCGTGAAGAAAAAGAATTAAAGCAGCTTCAAGTGTTACGTGCCAGAATCTAAAGAGAATGTATTGGTCGACTTTGATAGTAAACAAGATGAAGATGGTAAAAGAAAACAAGCCAAGAAGGAGGAACTAGGAGTGGAGCCAGAGCGTTAAAGGGGAATTAAAACCTTGTAAGGTGTATTTTATGTTCACAAAGAAGTCATTGGTTTTCCTCAATTATTGAAAAGAAAGAGCACATCAGACTTCAATTCTCAATTCAAATGTGTTCTGCTGCTGTCAGAAAACGTGTTTTGTACTATTTGAATACAGCACGAGTACCTGCAGTTTGACGGCGATGACCACAGAGGTGAGGTCTTTATCCAGCTCCTTCAGCATAATCAGCTTCTTCAGGGTCAGATTGAAGAGCCTGTGGACAAACACAACGAGACGTCGATGAGGAAACACTCATAAAACGACTCTGATTGGGGAAAAAATATTTCATTAGGATCGGTCACATCTAAGCGATTAAATAAAGAAAGAACCAGCAGGGTTACACATCTACATCTACACATTGTCCACAGGGGGCGCCAAGATCAACACAAACCTAGAAATGTTCGCATGAGCTTTAAAATGAACCCAGTCAGATACAAAGGTCTTAAGTAGTGTCTTTTAAAATGTGTTTTGTTCCTATTGTTGAGTTTTATCACATTTAAACTAAATGTTTTGTATACCATGATCGTATCAGTGAGAGTTCAGAGTAGCCCGTCATTATAATCGAAGCAACAAAATGCATCTTTGAGAGATGCCAAAAGCTAAAATCAAAAGCTCAAAAACAGTTTCTAAGAACACTTTGCCAATAAAACCTTCATAACGGGAGCATTTGTTGGTTTGCATTACATTGCAGACTGTTTTTATTCATTTTTGTCAAACCTGATAAATAATGTATATCTGACTTCTTGGACGGTCAAGCTACACTTAACGTACGATGCTGTGGGCTGAAAGCACTTCTAACACTTTCTGACTCTCCAGTAAAATGACACCTTCAGGGTCTTTAGTGCATCTTTGTGTGTTAAGACAAAAAGAGAGATTTAATTCAGCCCACGTTTGGACTGAAAATAGTTTGCTATTTTTGTAAAAGTGTGCTTTTTTACAACTGAAGCCGACACTTATGTCAGCAAAAACACACACACACACACACACACACACACACACACACACACACACAGAAATGCTGGCTGTCTTCCATTTGAGACACTTTGAGGAAGCAGGAGGAGGAGAGAGTTGCATCTGGGCCGCAAGTTTCCTGCCACTTAACACCACCAAAATGTACACAGACAGAGAGGCTTCACGTGTTTAAAATGCATCATAGTCAGCAGTTAGCATACGTCTGCACCAAAAGCCAAGGTAACCCTTCAAAGCTAGTATGTTAGCTTGAGCTACATTAAGGGTTACCCAAACACGATTGCTCCCCCCTCCCCTCCCCTCCCCCGCTGGTCTGCGTTCACCTACTCGAGTGCCCTTGCATATGTACACATTCAGCAGGTGGCAATATGCACATAAATGGTTTGGTAAGACGCCAAGAAGCAGAAAATAATTTGACGCAACCATGGCAACCGCTCAAGGACATCTTGCTAACTGTGGATGTTTTTGTTATTTCTGAGACGCCAACAATTACCCTCTTCCCATCTCCAGCCGACCGCGCTCCAGTTGGACCACCTCTTCAAGAGGACTCGGTACCCAAATACAAGGGTTCTCGGATTCCGGGTCCCCTAGTGTGGAACAACCCTAACTCAACATTTGCCTATAAAATTAGTTCTTCAATGGCAAGAACTTCACCCCATTAGTCAACAAAAGACTGGCTGTCTGATTATCACTCGATTCTTTGACAATATTGTGCCTAACACATGTATGCCATGATTGGATTTAAACCAAGATTTGGGAATTATATCAAAAAACTTTCATGACTTTTTGTTTTGGAATGAAACTTATTTTTCACGAGTCACTGGTTCGATTTCCATAAATCTTAAATTTCATAGTTAGAAAGCTTTTATAGCTTTGGGTCATCTCCAAGAAAAGTCCCTCGCAAATCAATTTCAGTGCAGAAACTTCAGGGAGTGTAACACTGACCCTTTGAATTCATCTAGACATAAATAAATATGAAGTATGAACACTGTTGTGTAACTATCGGGTTCCCAGTGGCTTTCTAGAAGCGTAATGTAAAGAGAGAAAAAGAGACACGCACCACGCCCAAACAGCAGCTGTGCAGCCAGGGGTCAATCTTTTCAATAATTCAGAGCCAGGAATCAAGAGGCAGAAAGTAAAACACTAAAATAGACCAGAAGACGCCGGCCGAGGGGAATCAAAGAAGAAAACCAAAGGAGGGAGACAAGAGAAAGTGATAGACTTTTATGTCAAAGTTTGATAAGCAAGAAAGAGGCAGAGACAGACGAGCTGACAAAGGAGCAGAGAGAGAAAACAGAGCGAGACGACAAGGGAGGGTGACGGAGGGAGATGATAAGAGATGAAGAGCGATGAATATAGAGAGGAGGAAACAAGCGAGCAGACAGACAATGAAGACAGAGGAGAGATGAAGGGAGCAAGGGGGGAAAAATTGAGGGGACACATCGACAGAGAGCAGAGCGATTGGAGGATGACAGAGGTTTGGCGCGGAGTGTTGAGAGACAGATTAACTGTCCGACATTACAAGATTAAAAAAAGATGAGGAGAGAGATGTAATATGTTTTCTATAATGTTCTTCTTATGTTAATCAAGTGTGAAAACATACATTTAGGATGTTTTTTTTATTTATTGGAGGTTGATAAAAGGCTGATATGAACGTCAGCACAGCCCCTGCAGATCACAAACTCAGACTAATAGAAGATTATAATTAAGAAAATGTAATTACGGGGATATGCAGACAAATGTGTTGTGCTTTTGCTGAATGATAATTTACAGCTGAGTCATTTATCAGGTAGAAATGCCTGATGTTCTCGTGTTCACCGTCTTTGACCTGAGAGATTTGCTGCTTTTTTTTTTTCAGGGTCGGGTTTTGTAAAAAGAGAAGAGAAAAAATCATCTCAGAATTGATTTCTTCACTGCGAAAAAAACTGTAGAGTTGAGTATTGTTCAGGACAGAGTTTAAGTTCAGAGGCAGTATGGTTTGAAGCTGCTGTGGTTATGGCCGATCACATGTTGCATTTTACTGAACAAAGCATGCTATGACTGGTTGTGAGCAAAACTATATGTACCTAGTCATTTTTTCATAGATCTGTGCTCAAAAAAAGTTTGAATCTGAGAATCTTTTTGAGCGTAAGCTTACATAATCACGCACATAGGTTTTATTTCTATGTAAGAATGCATTAAACTAGGATTGTGTGAAGATAAATTGTAATTTGTGATTTTTATGGACTTTAAATGACTTAAAAATATGAATTTGAGCCTTTCTGCTCCCCTGAATCAGTAATGTTTTGAATGCAGCCTTTCACATGACACTGGTACCCTGCTCACTTGTTTGCCGTTGTCCCTGTTCGATCTGAAACCAACCTCGCAATTGCCAAACGCAAGTTTCGACCACTTTTTCCACTCTGTGTCATTTTTGAAAGCCCCACCTCCACCCAAGCATGCCCAAGCAACTATGACTCTTGCAGCCTTTTTTTTTTTTTTTTTTTAATAAATGCACTGTACTCGTGATATATTCCAACATCACCCAGGAGAGAACGCATGTGTCTTTACAATGGGCAGCCTGATGACTTTGTTCATGTGTGTGCACAAATGTTCTTAACCGTGTGGCAGTGCTGTAAACCCAGAAACAGTCAACATAGCAGAAGACTTTTCCTCTTCCTGTACGCTTCTTCCAGTAGCACCCCTCCAACTTTCAACCGAATTAACGACTGCAAGTTGCGAGAGCACAACCAACACTGATAATCCCTCGCTTTGTGCAACACGTGAAAGAGAAAGTGTGGAGAATGTCATGACCAGAATGTATGGAATTTGTTCCCCAAGGGTAAAATACTATCACTCTTCAGTTCCTGCCTGAAAAACAACAGCGAACAACAATCAACACAATCAATACTAAAAACACTGGACAAAAGCACTCCACAGGTCAATAGTCTCGACAGGGTGGAGATTTATAAGTGACATTTAGGGGCTGAAACACAAACTGGAACCTTTAATACAACCTTTGACAACAACTCTAAAGATTAAAAGGCAGACAGAGTGGATAGAGAAACTGCGTCCTCTCATCTCACCTGTGCCGTCCTCCAGTCCCTCCCCCCACCTGAAACACAGTCACAGCCTTTCATCTTTCTTTCTGCGCTCACATCCCAACAGCGAAACGGACAAGTGCCCCCCCCCTCCCCCCCCCCCCCCACACCCGACTGCTGATGCAACCGCTGCAACACTCAGCGACCAACACTCAGAGAGTCTCTCTCCGACTTCCTGAGGCTTTTCAGAGCCACATCAAAGTGTCCAGGACGGCGCAAAAGCTATGAATAAAAACATATCCATTTATTTTCCCTCTGACAGAACGGGCCAGCTAAGTGCAGCCTCTCCTGCTTACACCTGCTGGATGTGAGTGGATGAATCAAGGTGGAGAGGAGGCGGAAGAGGGTGGGTGATTAAGAAGTGAGTCAGGCCGGCAGAAGAAAAAAAAAGCTTTGAATCCTTTTTAACGGAGAAACTTCAACTTTGGCAGCGCTGGTCGAAAAAAGAACCTGAATCATTATCCAGTCACTGAAGAAGATTAAACGTGTAGTTATAATTTGAAGTATTATCATAAATGTATAGATGGTAAAAAGGTTATTGTACCATGACCAGAAAACACATTTTTGGATGCCTTGCTTGGAAACGTTTTATCAAATGTGAAGGTGTCCAAATTCCTGAAAATCCTAGTAAAACATATTATTACACATTTTTAACGTGCTAGATTTTCTAGTATTCATTTTTAACATTAACTACGACATTTATTATCTATTATGTAGCATATCCATACCTTCTTCATACATTTTAATCTTAATTTGTTCATATTTGTTCTTAATTGAAAAAAGAAAAACAGCTAGCTAGTTAGTTTTCAAAAGTCAGGGGCAGAAGATTTTTTAGAATTTGTCCCAAATAAAAAGTAAAAAATAATGATGTATTTTTTAATTTGGAGTTATCGGAAACAAGAAAAAATAAGTTTTGGTGCCTTAGGGCCTCATTTAAATTTAAATTTCATGTCCAAATCTTTATAGAAAAAAAAGCTAATGTTAGCATCGACCACTTATTTAAGCCTTGATAGTTTTACACAATACAGAAGGAAAGATATGAATTCCCAGCTAATGCTAATGTAAGCTAGCTAACAAAGTAACATAATGTTAGCTTGTAGTTGGTTAAATGATCATTTTAGCTATTACTGCCAATGAGTTAGTACCTAATAAGTCTTACACGTATGGCCTGATGTGCCTTTGACTTTAAACGTATCATGTGAAATAACGTTGATTTGTTTTGTTATGTTGGATCAGCAAATGTTGAATACATTATTCTATCTTTCTATTCAGGTGGTGAGGTATTGTAATCGAGAAACCTAAAAACATTTAGTTTAGTAAAACACTATATTCTTTCAAGAGAAGCAAAGAAGAGTTAAAAAAAACTGCTTATAAATGTCTGTTCATCGATGACTTGGGGCTCGGGTGTGTATGTGGTTCATCTTCATTCTGGCTCCCATCAGGAGGTCATCATCGGCCTGTACCTGCTCTGTGATCAATCACAGGCCGGACCAGACAGTGAATGTTTACGACCCCACTGGGGCCTTCATCAGCAGACATTATGGCTGTAGGTTAGAGCTTCTGCTGGCTCTTAAAAGCACCTTAAAGCCTATTATAAATCTAAACTCAGATAAGATGTCAGTGCTCTAAATCTACACAGAATCAGCACTGAACAAAATGTTTTTAAAACCCTGAGCAGAGCGTCTTCACTTCCTGTAGTAACCCCCCCCCCCCCCGAGATGAATTTATAGTAAATAAGTCATGGTGTACTTTACTGTTGCACAGTGAACTAATGCAAGCTCCAGTGGGACTTCAGAATTATTACTTAAGAAGAAGAGTGTTTGTAAAGTGAGACAGGAATCCCCATGTCTCATATTAGAGGGTTTATAACCCGACAGCAAAACAACCAATAAAACAGCATAAAGATGATAAATAACATTTTGTACTTTGCACATTTAAGCATTGTACTAGAAATACACCGTGCCAAATCCATTGTCACAGGTTTTGAATTTCAGACATTTAGGGCTTTCACACTTGCAGAAAGCTCTTTTGTGGATGTTGTCATTCCATTGGATTACACATAGCATTGATATGAAGTCAAATATTCTCATTATAGCGTCGTATAAGCGGACTCTGTTGCTTCCTCCGCTACTTTTGCATTGTTTTATTACGTTATGTCTTACGCCAGGAGTACCCCCCCGCCCCCCTTCCAGTCTGACAGGGATAGTGTCCCGCTGTGAGGAGCAATATGTGAACAGAAAGGTCAGGAGAACATCCGGAGCGGTCCTCCTGAAGTTATCTAGATATTTACAGGAGTGTCTATGTGAAAACGGCTATATAAAAACTTGTTAGCCCTGGTGAGACATTTAGCTAAAAAAATAAAAATAAAAAATAAAAATAAAAAAGGAGAAACGAATCGTTATAATGGTCGGCCATGTTCCACAGCTGCTGTTTCTTTTAATTTCCTTACACCTCTCTCACAGGAAACACGCTCTGAGGTGACCCCTGCACTCCTAATTTAACTCGTGTAAATCCCTCCGGACAGAATAAATCCGTTTACAAAAAAATCATCTCCAGCCTCGACGGTAAGCGCTGTGACAGTCAGGTGTCACCGTTTGTTGACGAGGGGGAATCACATGGTAAAGGTCACAACAGTTCCCCCAACCCCCCCACACGCCCACAAACGCTTCCTCTGTGGTCCCGTCACTACATCCGAACAGTCACAACACGTTACCGTCAATCTGAACAAAACGGGCCCGAGAGTGAAGGAGGATTCCAAGAAACAGAGCGGCACAAAAAACAAGGGAAACAGTCTTTGTTTGGATGGAAAAAATGAAGGCACAGCATTCAGTTTCTTTCACAAGTCGTTACAAACCTGCTGCTGCTGCACCGCAACAGCCGGGATATAATTACAGCCTGCAACACATAATGGAAAAACACAACAAACCAATTTGTCTTTCAGTCGAGCTAAGCCAGGATTGTGATTAATTCCCATTGGGATCCAAATCTCTAGCACCCAAAAACAACAGTTTTTTTTTTGGTTCAGGCTTCATAAAACAACACTGACGAAAAGCTTTGATGCACAGGATGTCAAAATCTCCGATGTGTTGTTGTAAATATGGTGAATTTAGAGTATTAGTCATGTGACTGTTTTTTTGTTTTTTTTTACATTTCACAGATATCTGTCTTTCTTCACTTCACAGTCAACCGACAAACAATTTATAAAAGGAAAGAAATAAATGAAAGCAAGGTGTTAATGTTTGAGTGAAAATACAGAGAAAAATCCATCAATAGAAAATAAAACCTAGATATGTCATTTGTGTTAGAGTAGATAAGACTAAGATTTAAGTGTGGTTTTTTCTAGTTATCCATTAATCGGCAGAATATTTTCAAATAATTAAAAGGACTATTGAAAGATTTTAAAAAATATGTCAAATTTTTACACTCAAATATCTACTACTGCTAGTTATTGCCTGCCAGCCTCGACATCATCTTTTGTTATTGTTTTGATTGAGAGCCCCCTGGTGGCTGGAGTTACATACTGTGCCTTTAAATATGCTAAATTCATAAACAAAATAGTTAGTTTTATTGTTTCAGATTGCCAATAAATCCTTTTAAACACTGGAATCTGTATGCATTCAAACCTATCATTACTTTCTGACTTTCTTCATTTGAGTCTCTGCTGCTCCTGTTTCCCCGAGGCTTTTATTTGGATTTATTCTGGATCTCTACGGTAAAGTGGAATGAGCTAAATCAGACTTTGACTCAACATGACTCTTGTTAAAGAAACTTCAAATGATTGGTGGTTTTGATTTTTTTCTTTTAAGGCATCTGTCAACAATAAATATGACATTTTCCCACCCAAGCCTTTGAATGAACTGGACTATAAACTTGAAAGCAGCTGTGAGTGAGGTCATTGTTTGTTTGTTCCTGGGTGGGATGTTTACTTTAGGGTCTCTTGAATTAAGGTGTTAAGGAGTCATTACTAACAGTGTGACTTTGAAAAGCTTTTCTCTGCTTGTTTATCTTCCTGTTTAGTTGCCATCCTCACCCTTGTTACGTCTACTGAGGGTTTAACAAATTGTAAACTGTCTGAGAAGATGTTCTCCGAGTGATTCTGCTCATTTTATGTTCGTACCAGTTTGTCCCAGTTGGGTCATTTTGCAAAATATCCATAAAACTGCTGATTGTCTTTCTGAAATGGGAGCTCAGAGCTGAAGCCTTGGTGCTTGACAGAACATGACTAAAACACACACACACACTTCCCCCTTCTTTTCTTTACTGTACTATTGTATCAACAAAGTCTGCTCTAAGCCGTAGCCATCACAAGTTTAAGCCGACGTGGAATTTCTTCAAGTTGCAGTTCCTCTAAAGGAATACTCCAGAATACTTTTAAAAAAAGCACAAACCATCTCTTTGGAAAAAAGAGTCAACACTTTTTTTCCTCACAACCCATCAGTTACACTTCTTCTTTTGTGTACGCTGGATTTTTAGTTCCAAAGAAGAGGAACATAAAAAAGTGGGCCGTGCTTGATTGGTTGTAAACGTTCAATCGTCACCTTTTCTGAATCTGTATTTATCTGTTTTTAGTTCAAAGAGCTGAGAAGACTGTACTTAAAATCAGATTGTTTAAGTACAGTGTCCCATTTATTCTGGTCATCTTTTTGGACCTGAAGCCTTCAAATAGTCCATCAGCAGATTGGCAGACATTCATCTACAACAGCTAAGACATGAATGAGATCATGTTTTAAGCAGTTTCTGAAACATTTCTTTGGGGGGTCAACACACTGTCAATGAGAAAGAAGTAATTTGAAGGGAAGTTGAGCTCAGAGAACATTTGGGGACATCATTCATATTTTTGAAACGTAAGTAATAAAACCTTCTGAAGCATGCATGGATGTGGGATCTTTGTTTACAACACTGTCCTGTAAGTGTACCTGTGCAACACTTGTTGAACAACAGAAAACATCTCAGTGAAGAAGGATTTGTGTGGTTGTGTTAAGGGGCATCCTCTGGGGGGGGTTTCTGAGTGCATCAATTTAGTCGTAGACAAAATGGTCATGGTTCTGTAGGACAAACGGATGAAGACCTCTCTGCTTCTCTAAATGTTTAAAGCCCCTCTGGTTGGTAGCACCCGGTGTTTTCCCAGCAGTCCCTGCTTCTTGTTTGTTTATTTGCATGGGAGGATGAAAGAGCGGTTCAATAATGTCTGTGGGAAGATTGACCTGTGACATTACGGAAAGGCCAGTCTCTGAATAAACAACGGCAGCACGTCTGCCTCAGATAACGAATGTAGGTGCACCGCTCGCACATATCACAGCCGTAAATCAGAAGTAAATACCAAACGACTGGAAGGAAACGCAAAGGTGGAACAAAGTGCAAAAAAGTTCTGAGCTTGTCTTATTGAGGACTGATCCAACATATTCATCCAAGAGTAAAACAATATTTTATTAATAAAACGTCCAAATATCAGGGCCCGACTGATATGGGATTTTGTAGGGCAGATACCGATATCGATAATGGGGATAGAAAAAAAACCTGATACCGATATACTGGCCGATATCTTTCATATACAAATTTATTGCGTTGATCCCTCAAATGCAGTTATCAAACTCTTTTGGAAAAGATTTATAATGAATACAAGCTGATGAAAAAATCTAGTAGCTAGCCGATAACGATAGTCACAGGATATGCTAATATCGGTCAATATTATCGGCTCGCCGATTAATCGGTCGGGCTCTTCCAAATATATAAATTCTGAAGACTTTAAATTAGTTTGTTCCTCAAAAACCTAAAAGAAGGTCATTAACAACTGCAGGCAATGTGAAGACGTGTTAACTGCTGAATTCAAGCTTCTCAGAAAGTAATATTGGCGTGTCAGGTCGGTGTCAAAATGTGCTTTAAGGAGAATAGTGACTGGGGCTGGGAGTGTATTGTGTAAGTGTGTATTTCTGGGTGTGAACACGTGTAGCTTTAAGAGGAAGGTGTCTAGGGTTCCCTTGACAACAGTCCATCAAGGAAGGTGTGACCTTCCCGTATCACAGAAGCAAAACAACATGTGAAGTGCTTGGTAAAGAAGGGAAACAGTCCTTCCAGCGACCTTCACACCCATGTCGTCTCATTTATTTTCTTCCCATCCGCTTTTCACCCTCCTCCTTAATCTCCACTTTCCTCCCGTTCTCACTCTCCTCCTCCCATCTCACCCCCTGACACGTCTTTATTTTATGAGCGTTATCCTTCCTCGTAGTCTGGATCACCTGTTTGTCCTCCTCCCTCCATCATGTAACGCTTACTCAATTCTCCTTTCCTTATAATCCCAGCTCCACCCCGTCTCCTCTCTTAAGTAACCCGGCGTCCCCCTCCTCCCTTTGGTAATTGTGATCAATGGCGGTGCTGATGCTGTTGCTGACAGAAAGACTGAGCGTCTCACCCCTCCTTTTTTTATTAGCCTCCCCGGCTAACTCATTATCATTCCATAGCATGGATTTGTCTGTCGCACAGCCGAGCCCAACAATCCTTGATTTGGAAACAGAGAAATCAAATATCTTATAGATAATACAAGAGAATTTGCATAGACCTTATCACACTGTCAGGTACCCTTTAAGCAAATTCATTTTAAATGTCCCAATAAAGGTTGAAATCAGGAGAATCAAAAATATGTTTCAGACGCTAAATCCAGTTGTAGCATTGAAATGAACCAACAGCTGACAATACGGCATTATGGTGGTGTTCCATATTAAAGCTTCAAAATACAACATTATGTCATGTTGGTTAAAATACATTGCATTTGATTCATGATATTACATTGAATTGTTCTTTTGTATCATCTTTGTCGTTGGGCGCCTTGCTATGTATTTTTTTATTTTATTTAACAGGTCTGAGTCAAATAACCAATCAGGGTAAAGCGTGCACATAACCAGCCAATCCCAGGGACGTTGTGAGGAGATGTTTGGGTTTCTTGGACAGTCAAGTTTCAAAGTAGCATTATCCAAATTCTGAGTTTTTGTAATTTGAAAAGTTTAGAAAATAGCATTCGATTTTCAAAAAAACATGAAGACCATGTTGACACCTGGAAATTTAAGTAAACAAACATTCACCACTCACTCAGCAGGTCCAGCAGTTTCATTGCTGCCGGCATAGCTAATGGTCAATTACACAAACAAACAGACACACAAAGACACAAGAAAATAACACCAGAAGGTGGCCGTGTGTGTGTGTGTGTGTGTGTGTGTGTGTGTGTGTGTGTGTGTGTGTGTGTGTGTGTGTGTGTGTGTGTGTGTGTGTGTGTGTGTGTGTGTGTGTGTGTGTGTGTGTGTGTGTGTGTGTGTGTGTTTGTGTCTATTTTAGAGCAATCACTTGCAGTAAAGTCAGCCAAACTGTATTCCCACTTCATCCACTTATTTGAAACCGTTCAAGAGCTATTTTGATCCTGCAACATTTATGGCCAAGCTTAGTTGTGCGCGCACACACACACACACACACACACAGCCATGCACATACACACATTTTTTTTACAAGCAAAAAAGGAACCAAATACACAAACACCCAAAACTGGATGATCAAATATTGTTGACCAACATATTTTAGACGTCTGTGCGTGTGTGTGGGGGTGTGTGTGTGTGTGTGTATTTTTGTGTGAACTAGTGACTGTTTAAATGGTTTAAGACCTCACACAGCAGGAGGTTTGATCCCCAGCTTCTCATTTAAGCTTATCAGCAGTCTCCAGACATTGACCCCTGAAACCTCAACGTAAACAAACCTATATATATATTTACACACACAACAAACACACAGAGGCACAAAAGACAAATATGTTCAGTCAAATTAACTTGTGCGTGAAATCCAGAGTAGACACAAACAGGCGCAGGCAGAACACTTCAGAAAGACAGAATGAGATAGAGAAAGAAGGGAGGGCGAGTCAACAATATCTTGTAGTGTGGATGTTCGCAGGCAGAAAAAAATAACAAGCATTTGGTTCCTCACTAACAACGGTCTTAAAATAGCTCTGGGCTGAGTGGAGACAGCCTGTGAAGATGTCAACAGTTTGGTGGAGGAGCGCTGAATCATTTCTTTTCCTCCTTCTTGGTGCTTTATTAACATGCAAAACAGCATGATCCTTCCGCAAACACATCCGAAGCTCTCAGTGTGCATTATTACACAGAGAAGATGACTGACAGCGCAGTAGGAGCTCGAACTCAGCGAGGTGTTATGCACATTTGAGTGTGCTTAATACTAAATATTTGTGATTTGTTGGCCAAGTAAAAAAAAAAAAAGATCTGTCAAAATGTACAGTAAAGCCTCTATTTGCAGTAATTGATTACGCTGGGCAATAAAGCAAAAAAAAATGTTAAGAGTGTCAGACATAACTGCATGAAATATGAGCCTTAACGGTGTCATAAAGGAAGAACAGGTTTTATTTTACTAAAAAAATTTATTAACAATTTTATTTTAATGTTATTACATGTCCCAGATTTATTATTTATTAAGGACAATCAATCATTCAATTATCCTGTGGTAAAAAAGATGGACCCCACAGTGCTGATTTAACTCGATGGGAAAGATGCTAGTTACAGAAAATGTGTGATAAAAAATAGTATAGCTGCAACACGAGACTATAGTAAAGACAAATATATTCTTTGTGATGTTTTAGACCTAACAGATACAGTCAAAAATATGCAATCTGTAATATAAAGCAGATAATCGTCAGCATACGGGCAGATTTTAGTTTGAGATAACTCAAACTGTTATTAAGTCGAGATTAGTCCATTAGATCTCAGCAGTGTTTGGCTGTTATTGACACAATACAGCCACATTAACTTCTTTTCCATCTACACGACAAGACAGGACTAAATATTAAACAATAGATTAGAATTTCGTGACACAAGCTAGCGATTAAAACAGACGACAACATTGCTATGAAGCATAGCTGTGGAAAAGTCTAGCTACCATATTCTGCTTTCACAACACATTGTTATGGAGTAGTATCTTGTGAAAAATCTTCGGGTAACAGTAAGGTGCCAATTTCAATACCCATAAATAATACATTTTAAATATGTCTCATATTAAGAGATATCTATCTACAAGAGATAAAAGCCTGACCGATATGGGATTTTTGGTGCCGATACGATATGGATATTGAGGAGAAAAAAAATCTAAAATATCGGCCAGTATCTTTCTTGAATCTATAAAATCTGTAGAGACAGATCACTCTGGAGAGTGACAATGTTAAATCTATATCTGCGATAAATTAGCCTTTACTATTGTCACTCGATATGCTAATATCGGCAGATATTATCGGCTGGCCAATTAATCGGTCGGGGTCTATAAGAGAACCTACAAGAGAAGTGTTCTTTTGTAGAGAATGTCATGTATATGATTCCGACAACAACAAAAAGGTTGACAATGTGTATTTCATTGACAAAATCCTGGCTATGATTCCCCACAGCAAGCCTTGTATGGACCAAATATGGTAAAATGATACAGTGAACAACAACACAGTAAGTGACTGATACTATGAATGATGTCAGCCTGCATGTATTTACTGCAAGTAAATAAAACAAAGCGACAATTCTGCAGACCCTACTAGGAAAACCTTTCCTCTAAGCTCTTGGTGAAATGTATTAATATCACATTATAACACATTTTGTACCTAGACTTTCCAGAGCTTGAAGGTGGACCCTGCTTTGCCAGTTTACTAGAACTGAACACCTGAGGTTTCTTATCAGTCTCCCCTCAAAGGAGCTCAACCTGCTTGCAGAGCAGAATGACTCATAAAGCTCCGCAGTCTGCTCTGCTTCTCCTCCATGACCCTCTGACAGCTCTGTGACAGCCAATGAGCTGCTGGAAGGGGCGGAGCTTACAGAGTAAAGAGGAAAGGGATGAGGTGTGGCGATTCGTCACCAAGGCATCAATCATTGAGGAGAGAAATCGTGTTCAATTTGTATTGAATGTGTATGTTGTCTATACCCCCCTAGCCTGCTTTACACTTGATTAGCATGCTGGTCACATCAGCAGGCAGACTCCAGTGAGGCTGAGGCTTCCTCCTTCCTAGCACACACTGGTGCAGCAGACTAATGCTCCAGTAACATAAAAATGAAAAGACAATATGGTAGAACAGTCTGGAACAACACTTTAAGATAGGAATTGAACCAAACAGACTCTGTGGTTTGGATTATGCAAAAAGAAAGATGCATCTGTGTTTTTATTATCTGCATAGGAGGCCAAATTTCTACACACAGACAGAATGATCAGCATCACATTTTGCCTGACTGTTTCTTTATGATACGATAGGAAAGGAATGTGATATGATACGATACAATGAGATACGATAGGATTGGAAGATATTGAACTTTGTTTTGCTACAAGGTGAAACGTACAAACACCTTAACAAAGGATACCTAACAATTCATCATTAAATTTAAAAATCAATATAACTAGCATTTTTAAAACATGCTCATACTCCAAGTCTAACAACCAATTCTTGGTCCAGTACATCGAAGGTTAAGACCGTGGTACACCAAATGTTACACGGAGGATTTATCACCAGCTTACTCATTATGAGAATTCATATTTCAGGGTTACAATCTGGTCCATCTTGGGTAACATTTTTCGACGAGTTCAAAAGTATAGCATCATGCAATTAACCTGAGGACTTTTTCTGTGGCTTATATTGGGGACAGTCAGCATCTTTCACACCTACTGAGATTATTGATGCCATGTCCCTTCAGTGACTTATGACTAAAAGTAAAAAGTTACTTCAATAAAACAAAACATCATCTGCATGTGGGAGGAATCTCATTTCACATCGTCTGACTCAGGGAGCCGGAGATGCTGTTGTTTCGGTTCATCAACAACTTGGATGCCAAAAGAGCCGCAGCTGCACCTGTGGAGCCGTAGCAGGCTTTTGTTTATCATCACTGAGTCACTGAAGCGATATGCCAAATGAAAAATCTGACATTTGATAATGAAGAACTCACTTAATGCCAAATACACAGTCTTAGCAGTGAAGCTAATGATTTTTTAAAAATACTTTAATAATATTGCTAATTAAAATAGTGGTGATTGTTCCTTTTTAAACGTGTCATCATAACGTATCAAAGCATTTTATATTTTGTCAACCTTAATATACATTACACAAGGAAAATACGCAAGAAAGACCATTTTTGTAAATCATTGCAGAGCCATGTTTTGAGGTAGTCTGAGATGGGATTCCAATTGTATTTCGACTGGTGTATTTTGGTCTGGACTCTGTTGCTGCTTGGACTGGATTTTAAAAAGCTTTTCCATTACTTGCAAAGCAACACACAACAACGACGTGTAATCCAGAGTGACAGAAGTGCATGGGAGCTGCTGAGCGTAATCCATGCTGCTACTGGAATGTCTGTACAGCAGATTCCTCCATCCCAGAGTTTGAGGAGTTCTGCACTGTGGCAATGGTTTGAAAGGTGAGATATTGGGTTGCATAGCCAGACGAGTAGCTACTGATGAAACATCATTACCACAGAGACCCGCCAAGAGAGGTTGGTTATGACTCCCCATTAAAATCGTAAGAATTACAAATAAAAATGCAGACAAGTTGTAAATATCACATCGGAACAAAACTGATTTATGAGATTCACAGAATGTCACAAGCACTTTTATTCAGTGGTGTTTTGAGGACTTCCTCTGGAGGGAAAATGATCACTTTGGTAAAAAGTGAAGTGTTAATTTAGTGGGGGTTAGTGAAGACAATCTGTCTTTTAGTTCCGATGTGTTTAAGCATGATTGCTCAGCTCCTGAAAATGCTCCCCCCCCCCGCTGTGGTGATATCAGTATTCAGAAACATCTTCTCTCAGCAGCAACAGTTTCTAATCAGAGTCGTGGGGAAACTTCTGGATGATGTGCTGAGAGCGGTGTGAGTCAACACACTCATCATCAACAGCCCACCGGCACATAATCTCTCCCCAGTTACAGTCCACACACACACACACACACACACACACACACACACACACACACACACACACACACACACACACACACACACACACACACACACACACACACACACACACACACACACACACACACACACACACACACACACACACACACACACACACACACACACACACACACACACACACACACACACAGAAACGCGCACACACACATCTTATCAATGTTTGTCCAAATGCGGCTCAGCGTCCATCCAACCTGCTCGACACCGGGAGGGAAGAAAACAAACATGGACACGCAGGGCGGTAATTGTGGTTCAGCTAATCAATATGCATGAATGCTTTTACTATTAGCCGCGACAGAGAGATATAGAGGGAGGCTGGGTGGGGGGGAGAAACAGAGAGGGAGAGGATAAGAAAAGGGAGGAAGGAGCAGCAGCAGGAGAGCAGAGCAACAGAACACTAATCCAACAGCTTTTAATAAAGTGCGTATTGATCGCTGGATGCTGCATCCCTACAGCAGGTTTAGGGAGCTACAGTGTTTCTACAAGCTGGGTCATGTTAAAACCACAGATATATAACACCAAAACATATACCATATCATATTCCTTTACAGCCCTTTGGTTGCTGATAATACGGATATTTTACCTTCACTCAATTGACATTTAATCTCTTGGTATATTTACATTATGAAATGAAATGTAGCTAAATTCACAACATTTTATGCTTTAAGCATAAAACGAGGTATTTTGCACCAACAGTAAAAAAAAAAGACGTTATTATGTCACTACAGCCGTAATAGTTACCAACACCCCTTTAACTGAAATAGAAACATTTGACTTAAAGGCTTTATATTCGATTTTTTTGATCCAGCAGATGTCGCCCTTGAGCACCCGCATGAAACCAAAACAACTCGCGCTGCATTGTTGTGTTAGCATGCTAATGCTAGCGATCTTTATTATGCTCGTATCTTCACACTGCATGTAAATTTACCTGAAATGAGCGTGATCTAGAAACACAGTTAAGCAGTGAGTACAGTATGTTATTCTTCTTTTCTCTAGTCCCTCAATTAAACAACTTTTATACACGAGGGGAGGAGTCAGCCGGCCGTCTTGGCGATGTAAACAAAGTGAAGATAGGACTCTGAAAACATCACAGACAGTGGGACTCGGGTGTTACACCCATTGTAGACAGTCATGACTCACAGAGTTATTTTCAGAGGATATACTTGATTTATATTATATTTAAGTGTGAAATATAAATAGCATATAAAGCCTTTAAAGCTTTTGTCCATATTTCATTGTCATATTGATGCACGATCTGCAAAGAAAGGGTCTTTTTTCATTCTAGAACAAAATCCCCTCTTGGCAGCCATATCACAATCGATTAATGTGACATGATCATCCTTTAAAATAAAAAATATGTGACATACTGTATATGGCATCATACGTGTCATCAGATAGAAAACTAAAGCCGTTTTCACATATGCACCGTGCAGCAGTCACAGTATATAAACGCCCCCCCACCCCCACCCCAGTTACGAGTGCAGCCGTGTTTTTTACTCAAAGCAATGCTAGAATAGTGAAATAAATCTGCTGACGTCGTGTTTAAATTTCCCTGATAGTTAAATAGGGTCAACTGGGATTAATTGGGGTTAAGTCTCATTTACAGGCAAATATATGCCAAGACTTTTTCCTCACGTATAATAGAACCACTGTGAGGCCTGCTGCTCTGAAGAGCTCTAAACTTTAACGTCCACAAAAGGGCAAAGAAAAGTATTTTTGGCTCCTGAATTAGAGAGGTATCTTTTTGTGTGCATCGCTGATTCATTCGGGCTGACATTCTTACATTCCCCTGTGACGACCAACCAAATCTCAGCCTGTCAGGTTTTGTTTTTCTCCACTAGAAAATGTTGAAATGATAAAAGAAGGGGACACTTCAAAATACAGAAAACAGAAACAAACTTCTGCAAAATGTACCTTTTGGCTCCTCTGATCTCTTTCTTTCCACATCTGCCAAACAAAGGGCGAGACGATATTAGATCCGAGCCTCACCTTCACAATCAAGGTGAGATTTAACGACAGCGAAGGACGACGCAACATTAAACTATCTTTCATCAGCTAATGGCTTCTCCTCCTTTCTTTTCTGCATTTCTCCATCTGCTTTTTGTTGCTTTGGTTTCAGGTACACGCGGGGCTTTGGTGGCAATCTAGGAGAAGTGCTTTGTAAGTTAAGGAGCTATAATTAAATGAGCGGACAGACACAAGTAGGCAACGCAGCCGCTGGATGATAAGAGATGTTTGGTTTGTACCAGAAGATTCTGTTTGGGTAGATTACACGTGAAATGAAGCAGACAGACAATCCAGCTGGTGTCTGTTCCTCCTCGGTCACATTTTCCTTTCAATCCATGCGTGTGTGTGTCTGTAAGTGTGTGTGAGTGTGTGTGTGTGTGCAACTGAATCTATTAATTTTGACATTGTGTGCTTCAGTAACCTCTAAATGCATCGTATGTTAATCCCCAAGGTGTTCTCAGCTGCTTGTTGCGGATGGCTGTCCTCCAATGAGTCGGGTTTTACTCGAGGTTTCTGCCTTGTAAAAAACAATCATTGCCACTGTTCCAAAAAGCTTTCTTATTGGTAGATTGATGTTTTTTTTTTTTTGTTTTTTTTAAATAGTACAACTAAAGAGTTTTGGTCATTCCAGGAATTAAATAAAAAAAATAGAAAGTGAAGCCGAAACATTTGGAGCGCCCCTTCACTTACTATCTGCAGTATAGGTGCTAAGCTCCGCCTCCTCTATAGCCGTTTTCACACATGCACTCCTGAAAATATCTAGGAGGACTGCTCTGGATATTCTTCTGACCTGGCTGTTCACATATGCACCTCAAAGCGGGAGACTGAGGTAAGACATGGTGTAAAAAAAAAAAAGAGTTTTCTGCAAGTGTGAAAGCACTTTAAGTCAACAGACAGGATATGGTGCAACTTTCAAATCTAAATACACGTCTAATAAATGATTCTCAAACATGGTTTCTGTCATTATAGTGAGTTATCATCATGCTGTTTCATGTCCAAGTGTTCATTTGACCTTTCAGTGTAGTTTTATTTGGATATTTGACGCTATAGAAAAGCGGTATAACACCGTGATTGACGGCTCTGTTGACAGAAGCAGCTCCTAGCAGACGTCATGTGCAACACATTTTGTAGAGTAGAGGATGAGGAAGCATAATGAACACAAATAGAGAGTCACTGAACTTTCCATAATCGTGAATCTGTTCTGCTGTGTGCACTATATCGACTGGAGGGAGCTTCACTTCTGAACAACAGGAGGAGGTGGAGACGCATCGTCCATCTTCATACGCAGTCAATCGTCTAGACCTGCTCTTTATATTAATACAAATTGATTCATCTACTGATAACCTGAATCAGAGGCTTTTACAACAATGTGACGGCAACTCTGAAGAGTTCCTCTGTTTTTGCCTCAGGCTTTTTGTCTCATTACTCCTCAATTTTCCCCCCATTTCTTATCTCTCCCAGCAACACAAGCTGTCCACCACTGTCCGCCAACAAAAAGCAGAACCATCTCTCTCCGTCTGCCTCTCATCTCCTGCCCGCTCCCTTCTTCTCATTCAAGGCCTTTTTCCCATTTCTCCTCCGGCGCTCCACGACTCTCCATCCTCTCAATCTGTCTCATCTGATAGCACTGCTGCTGCTTTTGTCACTGCCTCTCTCTCTCTCTCTCCCTCCCCCCCCCCCCGACCTGTAGAAATAGTCTCCCCCTCTTCAGTTTGATCTCCCTCTCTGCTTACGTCTACTTTTCTGCTGCATGTGATTTGGATTGATTTTGTGTTATGGTGGTCCAGTCTGCCCTCTGCTTTTACATTTATCTTGTTTTAACAACGCTCGTCTGGTCCCTCTGCTGATAGTCCCGTGTCACTGTCTGTCTTTGAATACATTTTTAAATGTTAACCATAAAAGAAACATTTCCAACCCTCAAATGACACGAATGACGAGCACACTTAATATGATTTTAACGTCTCTTTGTCCAGGCTGACTGATAGAGCAATTCTTTTTATATTGACTTTGGTTTTTCTGTGACAAAAATAACCCGCTGGCTAACTGTTGATGTTTACATTACGTTACGTTAGCACACAATGCAATCTAATAAAATACAATGCATTATGTTACGATAAATTAAAACAAAAAATCAAGTTGAATTTGGGGATTTTCATAACAGTGGATAGATTTGAAAATAAGGGAGGGAAAGAGAGGGATAGGGAGAGAGAGAAAGAGAGGGAGAAAGAGAGAGCGAGAGAGAGAGAGAGGGAGGGAGAGAGGGAGAGAGAAAGAGAGAGAGGGAAAGAGGGAGAGAGAGAGAGGGAGAGAGAGAGAAAGAGGGAGAGAGAGAAAGAGGGAGCGAGAGAGAGAGAGAGAAAGAGAGAGAGAGAGAGAGAGAGGGAAAGAGGGAGAGAGAGAGAGAGAGAGGGAGAGAGAGAGAGGGGGAGAGAGAAAGAGAGGGGGGGAGAGAGAGTGGGAGTAAAGAAAGACAGGTAAGGTGTCACAGGTCGAGCTAACCGGAGAGGCACAGTCTCTGCACATGGGGCGCGACTTAACTGTAACGCCATCCCTACAATACGATATCTTCTGATACAATGCGACACAATACATCACGATACGACACAATACGACACAATACA